>NC_069727.1:4969788-5187288 GCF_027358585.1 Pangasianodon hypophthalmus
CAGCAATTCACCATTCACTTTCCTTAACTCCTGCATCATAAGCCTGACACAGCCATGTCATAAACATATCATAGCAGATGTCATAGTCTTGTAATTGCCATGATAGCTGCATGATAATGTTTGAAGTCATGATAGCTAACGTCATATGCTAAATGTTGCTAATTGTATTCGTATATTAGAACAGATGTTAGGACAGATAGTTCTTAACACATTTCATAGCACTTGATTAGATAAAAGTTACACCTGCTCTAACCTCAACATGAACCTCTCATGACATACTGCATGTCTCAACATATCTGGTGACCAGAATAGCAGGAGTGATTTCAGTGATATGTAACGACCAAAAAATAGAAATAAAATAAACGAGAAAGCATGCAATGAAAGGAACAGAACACTTGGGGATGTGCTGCTATAGGAAATTAAGCAATGATGCAGAGTTACTGTTATCACCCTAAAGTTCATTATTACACATACACAAAGCGTTTTATTCCTCATATTCCACAGCAATTTGTCAACACTAACAAGTCATACGTTTTATCTGTTTATAGTTACATTTAATGATTTGTAATGTCCAGGAAACAAGTTAGTTCATGTTGTCTTTTACATTATAGCAACTATAAACAGTCATTTCCTCACCAGCCTTTCTTCTTTCTCTCTCTCTCTCTCTCTCTCTCTCTCTCGATTAATAAGACTATAAATGTGTGATTTGGCATTACTTTCTATTTTCTACAAAAGCTTCTGTTATATAATAATTATATAATATATAATAAATGCACTCTGAACAGTCAGATGCAAAAATTCAGCAGGCTGTGGTATTTCAATTATAGTTATTGAAATATTTAGAATACAAAATGGCCACTTTCCCAAGTGTCATTTTCTTTAGCTAACTTTCTAGTCTCGCCCCATACTAACATATCCAAACGTATTGTTTTATGAGTGTCGTTATGGTTACAGGAAGTGTTACGTCTCTCTGTCCTTTTTGTTTTTGAAACATTTCCACACACTATAGCTCATATATATATATATATAGCTCATGTGTCTATTTTTTTAACGTTTCATTTCATGATGTGTCAGAGAAGCACGAGTATGGGCCAAGCTTAAACTGCTATTTACGCCTGTGGTCACGGTTACATAATATCAGCAGCCTTGATTTAGCACCCATTCATACACTATAGACAATTTAGAGATTCCAGTCAGCCTACGATGCATGTCTTTGGACTAGGGGAGGAAACCCCTGAAGCACAGGGAGAACATGCAAGCTCTGTGCACACAGGGCGGAGGCGGGAATTGAACCCCTAACCCTGGAGATGTGAGGCAACAGTGCTAACCACTAAGCCCCCCAATGATATAAATGATCCAATCTTTTGGATAACAATCATAACAATCACTATAATGGTAGCATAACATACATACATTATCACTGGACATTAATTGTCATGACAGACAGTTTATGACTTGTTTATGATGTAGTTATGTCAGTCACATGACATGAGATTTGAGATTAGAGCTAGTGACACTTTTATAAGAAAAAAATGACATTAAGGAATAAAGTTGTCAACATTGTGACACAACGTTGTGAGATGGGATGTAACGTGATGGGAGAAGCTCAGAGTGATAGGCAGGAGCAGGACTGTGAAGGGCTTTGAAAGTAATGAAAAGTAGCTTATATTGAATACAGGAAGAGACATGTAACCAGTCGAACTGATACAGCACGGGTGTGATATGAGCAGATGTGTGTTAGTACTCTAGCTGCTGCGTTTTAAATGTGTTGAAGTTTGTTTAGAGTTTTAGCTGGTAGATTAATAAAGACAGCATTACAGTTCTCTACTGATAACCTTTCTACTTTCAGAGCCAAGGTTTTTGTCTTATATATAAGCCTTACATCACCGCCCTTCAAGGACTGACAAAAAAGATGATGTGTTCCAAGCAGAATTTGAATTTTAACAACGCTGATCTGTACGTAACGCTCAGGATAATGTGTGAAGGGCATCTATGTACATATCTAACTATGTGCCTAGAAACGTGTTTAAATTAACATGCGCTAATATGAACCTAGCATGCTACAGAAACCCCAACATTTAGCTACAAGTTCAGGATAGCTCGCTTAACACTGAAACAGAATAGAAATGTTCTCCAGATTAGAAATTTCCTGATTAGTTGTGTGAAGTGTAGAAATATAGAAAAAAAAAACTAGATTGTAATGTAACTACTCAAGTAGTTTTTCACCAGACGACTTGTTTACCCGTACTTGAGTAATTTTCTTGATGCGTTGTTTTACTATTGCTATTGCGTCTGTGATACATCGAAAATAGTTCTCATTTATCCAGGTCAGAAATGCATGCTGTCCAAACGTGTATTGTTGGAATGATAGGAGACTTGTGGTTGAGAACTGTGGTAGAATTTGTAGTTACATAAAATACAACAATACATATTAAATAAAGAGAACTAAATAAAGTACAAAATATTGTTCCACACTACAATTCTAACATCAGTGTTATGATCAAAAACACAAAAAGTCACAATAAAAGTACACATTACTTCCTGTGACCTCTTTTGGTTGTTTTGAAAACCTTTTTCGGCTTATTAGTACACACACACACACACACACACACACACACACACTGTATTGGTTCACTGAGCCATGAGGGACCCACACAGTCACTGTGTCTCCTCACAGTGTCACCTTCCCAATCGACGAACCTTAAAGGACAAATAAACGTGCGATGTCACAAGACCGTGTCTTTATACACACACACGCACACTCTACTGATGTGTTAAAGGAACTGTGGGTAATATTTTGGCCATCACACATCCAAATCAGGGCATTTCAAAGGCAAGCCAAAGACCTTTGTTTCTTCTGTCAACTGCTGTATCAACATTCAAACATATGGGTCCGCTGGGGAGCTACGTTAAAAACGGTTGGGTCTATTGTTGCCACACACACACACACACACACACACACACACACACACACACACACACACAGTGACTCGGGCAGATGCCAGGTAGCAGGATCAGGGATCAGAGCGCTCTCCACATGGGGAGTTCAGCAACGGGCTACGGCTCAAACCCTGCAGCCAAAATCTGTAACCAATTCCACCGAGTGTGTGTGTGTGTGTGTGTCTGTGCGTGCACGTGTGCGTGTGTGTGTGTGTGTTCGTTCTGTCAGAATGAATTTAATTGTTTAAAAACTATTCAGATTTTTTAGATCTGAACATATTTTAACACCAAAAAAAGTCCACAGTTAAATGTTTAAGATCCCAAGTTCTACTTTCCGTCACCTGAACACTTTTTCTTTTCAGTATATGGCACGCTTTATGTTTAAAGTATTTATTTTTAAAATTAGATGTACATAAGACACATATTATGTGTCTTATATTACATATATTATATTACACGCTATTATGTTGTACCCTTTGTAGTGAGCAGATAGTGAATTGGACATCTTTATGTGAATCCTGAATAGTGTAAGAAACACAGAAAAACTTCACATCAATTCAGATATGAAAATTTGACAGATGTTTTTGTTTTTCTGAAAGTATATGTAAAATTGAGCTAAATATCGGCACCAAGAAACTTACCGTCTGTAAATTAAACCAAAACATTAGTAACTTTGTGATAGAAGTTTGTTTTTCTTTATTTTCGAAAGAGACATGGTTTTCTTGTATGGTTTATGTAATATGAACTCTGTCATGTAGCAATGTTGCTAATGTTATTATATATTTACAAGCTCAGATTTAGATCAGAGCAGATTTATATACAATAATTTCTTAAGGGATGGTTTTCCATTTTCGCATGTATAACGGTTCTAGCTTTTTAAAGAGGTTCTGCTTGGAACTGTTTCTGGGATAAACCCAAAATCCCTTAAGGGTGATAGATTTAACTTTAAATGTGTTTGTGTTTTTTTCTGTGCAACAATTGTACCTTGTGGAGAAAACAAAATAACATTAATTCAATTAATTAAATAAAAAAGAGAGAGAGAAATCAAAAAGTAAAGCAATTACTTTTGAGAGTTTTTTTTTTTTTTTTTTTTTGAATTTGGATTTGTATTAAATATTTAATTATGAAAAAAAAATTCTGATCTACAATTCAAACCTTATTTACCCAAATATTAATAATTATTGCGATTTTAATTATTAGTTCATTTTTAACAATTCTCTTTATTGCATCTAGTTTCAGCTTCTTCCCTTTGCTTTTTTTCTTTGCCCTTTTTTTCTTTATGAGCTACATTTAAATGTATGAAAGATTATTTTTTTATTACTTAGTATTATTCTTTATTATTGATTGCAACTATTGTAGATTAAGGATTTGGATTGCTTAAGAATGTTAAAAAGAACCAGACACACGCGTAGAGTAATTTAGACTCCTTCCTGTATGAGGAACAGCTGATGCAGCCACCTGAAGCTCCAGCTGTTGGGGCCTGTCTGTAGCCCTGCCCTGAGGGCGGAGTTTCATGCTTCAACATATCAAACGCAGAGCAGACAGGACCGAGCTCCACCCGAAAAATTAGCTGCCCTGCAGTGATATAAAGTGTTAGCAACCAGTCTGGCCAGTTTCAGGCATGGCGTCTGACAGGCTGACATCAGTTTAGGAGGAAAAGCTGCTTGGATGTTCCAGATGTGGTTGCTGTGGTCTATTTAATGCCTCCAGCACTTTTTTTTTTTCAAGATCTCATATCTCTTTTACTTTCAACACTGCTCCTGACAGCTGGAAGCTTAATTCTGTTCCAAACAAGGTGCCGCTGAGTCTCAGGGGATTAACATGGCATGAAAATAAAGAGAAGATGCCACCTAATAAAACAATGCAGGAGGGGTTTGGGTGGTAGAAAATAAAAAGCGCCTACTTAAAGAGAGAAGTCGATCGATGTGGACCTCAGTGCCTCATGTTTTGTCCAATCATTAAAACTAGATGCCTTCCTCTCTCACTTTTCCTTTTCTCTTTCATCACCTGCCGTGGTGGATCCCGCAGACGGGCCGGCAGCTGGCCAGTTTGGAGGGCAAGCAGTGACGAGCTGGGAGGAGGAGGAGGAGGAGGGCCGCTGGCTGGAGCTGCTTTTATCCCCCCCAGCAGAATTAATCACCAAAGCCTTCAAGCTGCCAACCAGGAGAAGAGACAGTCAGCCAAGAGGGGTTCTGGCACCAGCCCAGACCTTTTCTCCCTGCAGGGCCTTTTCTCCCAGATCAAAGCCAGCCACCACCACTTTTCCTCCCTGCATTTCTTAAACAGATCTCTTTTTTTCTCCTTCTGTGGAAGTGGAGATGAGAGTGATTATAGAGAATCTGAAAGATAGCTGTTATACTGATTACATAGAAATGGCTACAGCCTAATTCCATAATCAGAGATTTTTCGAGTGAGAAGTTAAAAAAAAAAAAGCACAAGCACCTGCTCGCAAAGTGCAATACCAGTCCATCCATCGCCAACACACATCCCCATGACAACCAGAGCCCAATGAGATGACCGTTACAGCTCGGGTCATACAAGCAACCAACGGCAACGGATAAATAATCTGAGCCGAAAGTGAAGGATCTGCCATTAGCCAGAATACAGCATGACACAATACAGTCTCTTAGATTAGAATTCGTGTAAAAGAAACATATGTGAATAAACGTTTTCATCACAAGCTTAATCTTTTCCGCTAGTCATGACTCATGTGATCTCACTTTGGCTGCAACTGAAAAGAACCCAGAGCTGATCCTACTCTCTCTCTTTCTTTCATCTAGAGCAGTGGATAAATAATAATCTCTCTTCCGTTAGCAACAAAACAAAAGAACATTATCCATGTGAACTTTGTGTTTCTTCATCTTAATCTGATCATGATTACAATCCTTTCTACCAGTCCTGATTCATCATTAAAGCTAAATTTAAGCCTTGCAAACTACACAGAGCCCAGATCTCATCCTCTTGTTCTTTCATATCCAGCACAGGACAGCATCAGGATTCCTCCCCTGCCTCCGTCCCCCTCGGGACCAGCACTGCTTTAATTTATTACTGACTGGCATGAGGCCAGGCAAACATGCAGATCTGGCATGTTGGCAGAGGGCTGCCACTCACCCCCTCAGCACTCTCTGCCTGACACACACACACTCCTGACAGAGCGTTTTGTCAGGGGGTGAGGGTGAGGGGTGTGTGTGTGTGCGTGCTGTCAGTGGCACAAGGAGCCAGCGTTGGGTTTGTGCGAGAACTCCGCCCAGCTCACGGCAGCCGGCGTTACAGCTACTTATAGCTGAGCCATAAATCAAGCTGTCAGTCTCGGTCATGCCCGGCCAATTCCACTGCTCCACACACCTCTAGCACTAAACTTCCTGCCTCAAAAAAGCATGACACAGCATGTCCTGAGTGGACGTCGCCAGAGAATAGGGTCTGGAGTTAAAAAAAAAAAAAAGAGAGAGAACTTTTTGGGCTTAAAAGGACAACATATGACATAATGACGATGTGTGTATTTGAGGAAGGCAATGACTTTTCCACTGTCACTGCCAAGTCAAGTCTGTTTTTCACTTTTTAATGTAGATTGTGTTTTCTTGTGAATTCTATTTAAAAATATAATTTTAAATTCAACTGTAGTAAACACAGTTTTCTTCATGTTTATTTTAGTTCTCACATACAGCAGATGAGTGGGAAATAGTGCACAGTTAGCGAGCTAATTCATGGAACATTATTGTAGCTGGCTACGATAGCGCCACTTTCTTAGCAGTTACTCATGATGTGTCACTCTGTCAGTGACTTAACACTGAGTATCTGTGACAACACATGACAATGTCATTCAGGAAGCTACAGCTAGCTCTAAGCTTCCACTGGATTAAAAAAAAAAATGCTGCAGCCTAGCTAAGAGCAGCATGTTAGCTATACCTAGCAATGCTAGCTTCTCATTTAACATACATAGGCTACTGTATTCATTAATGATAACCTTAAACAAATATTGAAATTTTATCTCCACCAACCCGCATCAGTATGTATCAACTTTCTATTTGTTAGTTTTTATTTGTAGTGATTTAATTTTTATTCTATGCTTTTTCAAAAAAAATTCTGCTTTCAATCTCTTAAATGTGATGTCACAAATTGATCATCGCTCATCGATTCCTGTTTGTGCCATTCAGGATTTTTTTCCCTCTTCTGCTTAAAAATGTAGCTAGTTGGCTAACTTTACTAACAGTTTAACAACTGTAGCTTTTGTCATTAGGGATCTAGCATGGTGCTAACTCTTTTACTTGAACAAAGAAAGTACAATAGATTTGCAGCAGATTTGAGATTACTGTGAAGTGTTTGGGTATCATTTCCTGTAAAGTGAAAGCCTGTCAGTGTTACAAATGATAATAAACTGACGTGTTTACAGTATCTGATTTGCATATTGAATTGCAGGCACGCTTGTAGTATCAAATTTTCTGGGCAAAAACAACCTTTTTTGTTAATATTTAGCACCGAATTTTAATTGCATGGCGCTTCGCCCTCCCGTCATCCTTTCCCTGAAAAGAAAAAAAAAAAAATCACAGCCTAGTCCTGATATGGGAGAATGTTGTGTGCCTAATGTTATCGTGCAAAGAGACAATATACAGAATAATAATAGTAATAGGGTCCTAAGCTCAAGGTGACTTTATAAAACCAATCAAAAATACTGCGAAGAACAAAAGTCACAAGAGCACAAAAGGAAAACCCACAACCTGAGGCCTTATAAGGAATGACAATTTTATCTACCAGTTCTGGGATTTTTTTTTTTAAACTGAGCCATAACATTTTGACACATTTTGTAGTTTTTGTACTTTTCTTTTTTTTTCATTTCTCTATTTTAGATGTGGTTTAATGAGGAAGTGGTCGCATGAAGCTAGTTAATTAACAAGCTCATTGCAGGACGTGCCATGACGCACAGAACATTCTCTCGTGAGACTTGGCATGGGAAAAAGATGACAGCCACCAGGTTCTGGACTGCTAGCTAACACAACACTACCTCCCTACAAAACAATACGACAAACCCCTGTTTTTTCACTTCAACATTTGCTCTATCCAGTCAGACAGTGTGGAAGCTCTCGTGGATTAAATCGAGCACTACTGCAATCAGTATGGCATTATGAATAAAAAAAAATGGAGATGATAAAGTAGCTGGATGACAGTAATACAGATGACACTGACAGACGACAGAAAAGCATCTCTTTAATCAAAAATTTATGAAACTAAATAATTTTGCTGAAACCTGGCAACCCAGTGATCAGTGAAAACTCCGCCAGAGCGCCAACATTTAATTATGTTTAATGTTGATGTATAATTTTCTTTCATTCTAATGCACAGCTTTTGTTGGGTTAAACATAGCTAAGAGTCTGAATGGATCACAAACACTGTGACATTATTATTATTTCAGTTATTTTATTTTTAAAAAGTTGAATGTTTTAATCAAATGAAAAGAAAATAGAAACCTAAGGCACATCTTTATGCAATGTTTATTTTTGCTATATTGAAAATGCACTATATCGAGACACCACGGTATTGTATCATATTGAATTTGAATGTTGTGTATCATTACACAGAGTATTTGGTGCTATTGTACAGCTCCAGGAAGCACTTAAATGATTCTTCTTGTGCTCCTGTGTGACTGGGAGCGATGAACAGAATGGTGAGGCTGTGATTAATACATAGACTTACTGGCTCAGCCTGTTGATAATCTATAAGTAGGGACAGAATGAGACTGCTGTCGTCTTTACCACACACACTCACACACTCACACGAATGAACAGTTTGAGTAATGGAAGGCTGTGTGCCGTCTTCATCCACCTGTTCTCCTCTCTACATGCTTTCAACCTCTCACTGTATCTTCTACACCACTGAATACGGACATAAAGTTCATACACTCACACACACGCTCCTCATCCCAGCGTGACTAATACCACAGCCCCAGTGGAGTCGGATGATTTTATGGTCTTGGATTGGACCTGAGATATTCGGGGACACCTGTCAGTGCAGTGTCATTAGGCATTTCCATGAACTGGGGCGTAAGGGGACAAAACCGGTGTGAAAACAATTGCACGGACCCGACGGAGCCCGGGGAGGGACGGGCATCTGGAGAGTAAGCCCAGTGATTTGTGACAAATGCCGACCACGCACGAGACGAGAGGAGTCGAGATCTCGCCTGGAACTCCTGAGTGCTCTCGAGCATGGGCGAGAGAAGAACACTTAGGATTCCCATCATGCTTGTGGGTCGAGAGAGGAAGCGCTTTGTCATTGCATCTCTACAGCTGGGGATTTAGAACAGCTGACATATTTGGTGTGCGCCCATTTGGCGACTGTCTCTTAGAGGCTCAAACATTTGCATGTGTCTGTAGACCCTTGATACTGCTCTACTTCCAAAGAACACAAATGCACTGCAGGAATGGGAACAATGAGCGCGGTTTGTCTCGAATACGCTCACACACACTCTTTTGTGTCTTCCCAGATGCACCCTCTCTTTAGAAACTATTACACAAAAGCTGCTCTGAATGTAGCTTTTTAAATAGCAGCATCAATCATCAGCGCAGGATTATATAACTCTAATGGTGTTAAATTAACTTTTACTGTGGTCTTTTAAGTCTAGTTGGTGCACTAATTAAGAGTTTCACACTAATTTGCAGTCTCTGTCGTCGTCGTTACAAAAAAAAAAGGCTTAATATCCTGGAAGTGAATATTTGAGCTTGTTTTGTTTGGTGAGTCTTGAAACAAAAAAAAAGAAAAAAAAGCCCACACACCCACAGGCAACATTACGATTGTGGCCCTGCTAACAAATTTAGGTTAGCAGAACATTTTGTTTTGGTTCCTAAAACATCTAATTAATTTACCAGAAGTGTTGTAGGCTATTTGCTAGATAGCTAAATTGTTAGCCAACAGGTAGGTATGAGTCCATATTTTCCACTTTCATAATGTTTTTACAAAGTTCTTACGACTTCTAAACACATAATGGAGAATCAGATCACTGGAGATCATTACATCATCTTTACTGGACGTTTTCCTCACAATCGAAACGATAAAACTTAGTGTTCACGAGTCATACGTGTTTGAGCGGCTATATGACTGACTCATTTTGTATTCACCACTTGGGAAGTTGAAATTTTCTAATAGAGAAAAACATTGATGGTCAGTTTTCAGTCAAAACAGTGCAACAGTGTCATTTTAGTAGAACAGAATCATTTATTGCCAACAAATTTCTTGGAAACATTGACATTCCTGACGATTTGATCTAATTTCCACTGTCATTCTGTCTTTACAATATCTGCATGTAAGAGTTAACAGCTACCTCAATCAAGGGCTAGCTAGCTTACGTGTCCCAGTTGCCTAGCTACAGTGTGTTATATGTATTATATATATATTCAAAATTTCCTTTCTGTTTCAAAAATTTGAAGGAAAAATCTCAATCTGAATGCACCATTTTGAAAAAAAAAAAAAAACCCAAAAAAACATTTTCATAATGTATTGCAGGAAAGTTATTTTTGCTGCATTCAAATGGTGTCGTGTTCAGTACGTTTTGTGGAGATATAAATGTTTCACTCTTGTTTATACCATCAGCAAAATTAATGTTTAGTTAGCAGTCGATGCTAGGTGTAACAGTGTAAATTTAGTTATAATGAGTCTTTTCTCAGAAATTTACCGACACATCTGAGAGAAATGTTGATATTCCTGAACTGATTTAGCCTTGTTTCTGTTGGAATTCTGCCTTTATATTGTTAGTTTAAAAGTTTTAACAGCTATGTATTAGCTAATTAGCCTCTAACAAAAGCTAGCTTATGCCTTTTCTCATGTCTAAAGCACAAATTCACACATTTATAAATGAACTATTTTTAATCAAGTACAATAGTGAATGTTCTGGAAACATTGTTAGCTAGTGCTTTAATGCTACTGAAACAACAACTACAGCTCAGATGTCAGTTTATAAGAGAAATCTAATGATCCTTAACCAATACAAAAGCATAACATTTGGTGTACTGCTCATGTAACAGTGATTTTAAGGCACAGCACAGAACATGTTTATTGTGAAAGTGTCAACAGGTCCTTGTTAGAGTTTGCTTTACATCAAGTCGTACATTAGGACGCAGACAGACACCTCTGTGTACTCTCCATCCTGTCTGTCTGTCTGTCTGTGGTCTGGCTTCTCTGTTAACGCAAACTCAGTTCAGTACAAGAGGAAAGAGAGAAAAGAGAGTACAAATGAGAACAGAGAAAGAGGAAATATATGTTAGAAGAGAACAGGAAGTATATATAGTGGCAGGGGAAAAAAGAGAAGATAAAATATGTTAAGAAGGGAAATAAAAAAAAGGTCAGAGAGAAGAGCTCTCTGAGCAGGTGGAGGAGAGGAGGAGAGGAGGAGAGGAGCCCGAGGCTGTGGCTCAGAAAGCCTGAGCTGCCCGGCTCCCAGGAGCACTCTTAATTCTGACGCCCATTCATCACACTCCCTCACACTTCATCACAAACACTTCCATGAGCTCACCACCTTCTCTCCATCCCTCCCCTTTCTGTTCATCCTCACTTTCAGACTTTCATCTCTATCCTTCATTGCAAGCACAAAAAAAATTTGGAAAAGAGCCCTTAAAATGACAAAGTCACAACGCTGAATTGGAATATGAGCTGGAATGGAAAAATGCGTGCAAGGTCATGCAGCCCTTCCCTTCCCCGCTGGCACATATAGTCTGCAGGCCAAAATGAAAACAAGCCTGAATCAGCGAGTCGGCCTAGCCGAATCAGAGCAGCACTGCAGACTCCACCCATTTCCTGAGGTGAGCACAATCCATTAACTCTTTACTCGGCACAATTTTAGAACTTTCTCCTGCTGAGACTGTGGCCTCGCTCTGCACACACGCAAATATGGCATGAATTCGGCATCAGAAGTGAGCAGTTTTTACAGAAAACATGTAATGTAATGGCCAGGTTGTGTGCTTTTTCTACTGTAGCAGCTAAAATGGTACTTATTGAAAATGGGCTACATTGTGTTTAATGGTTGGTAAAATCAAAGGTCAAGACATGCCTCGATAAACGAGTGCTCCTGTATTACTGCCCTGACCTGCTTCTACAACAACAATAAATAGATGGGATGTAGATTTTTGGGAAACAGTTACATTCCATGATTGCAGATATTGTACAGTAAGGAATATATTGAATAGTGGCAATTTAAATAATCACCATTATATTCAATATAATGAATATAATGTAAAGGTATATACAATATATTCCTTTACTGTGCAAATTCTAATCCCCAAAGGCAAATTCAATTGTTTCTTTATAGCAGTGTGTAAAGTGCAATAAATGTAAAAATTATAAAGAGCAAGTAAGCACAAAATAAAACAATAAAGAACTAAATAAAAGTAAAAGTATATACAAAATAAAATATAAAGTACAATATAAAATGGAAAGAAGAAAATAAAAAGTAAGTACAAAATAAAATAGAAAGTAAATAAAAATAAAAAGTACAAAATAAAACACAGAAACATAAGTACAATATATTCCTTTACTGTGCAGATTCTGTATATATAATTTAAACTTTCATTAAGCCCCAAAGGCAAATTCAATTGTTTCTTTACTAGCCTGTAATCTATCATGCTAACCATCAATCGTTTCGAATGACTGCAAGTCTGTTTGCAAGTCGTAATAAAAGAAAGTGTTAGTAGATTACAGACTGGGCAAACACAAAACACTACTTTTAGTCTAAATTGGAAGGAAGTCAACAACTTCCAACAATAACGATCAAACTAGCCAGCTAATAACAGAGACAATACTTAGGCACAGTATTTAGACAAGATCTCCAATCTAGACTAGCTAGTCAACTTTCCTCGAAAAAATTCGCACAGAAAACATCTAGCTGCTAACATTAGAACAATTATCACAACAAAGCTAGCTGTAATTCTTGGATGTGATCCATGCATTTATCCCGCCAGCTAGTTAGGGGACATCTGAGCAGGAGAAGCCAGGGTGCTTATACTAACAACTGCAGCATTAGCTTTTCAGTTTGCTGTAGCTCAGTGAACTGACAATTCACAAACGTGAACAGTTCACCAAATGTTTCCACAGAATGAAAGATGCGATGGAAAACTAGCTCCCTCTTCATTTATAATGTAATCGTTTAAACATAAGCTTTAGCCAAACTGAATGTGATGGAAAAAAAAACAATATTAAAAAATACAAACCATTAGAACACAGTAAATAGATGTGTCTGATGAGGACAATCAACTCCTCCAAAGCTACAACTATTTAATAATAATTAAAAAACAAACAAACAAACAAACAAAAAAAATTATTATAATAATAAAATAAAAAGTGTAACTGGGTAATAAAACACAGCACACAGTAGAGAGTCGTGTGCTACAGCCAGTGCCTCTGTTTACATGTTCAACTTTTCATCTCCCGTGTATCCATTACTCCCTCCAGAGAGAGGCTCAGATACTGCAGGCAATGACACAGCAACTGACTACACACACACACACACACACACACACACACATAGAGCTACATGACAGCAGGCTGGAAGAGCTGATTAAATGCTTTCACTCTACATGAATGTTCACTGTGTGTGTACACAGTAACTTACTGAGGTGAAATATGAGATGCATGTGTTTGGAGTGCTGAGTTTCTCTATGACAGACACGAGCGACACTCAATCTCTGCATTTCTTTCCATACACATATGCATACTCATATTAAAAAAGAAACATTTTAAAAGCTGGAACTGTTCCATTCATGCTAGCTCAAACTGGTTTCTGCCCATACTGAAACCAGACGGCTGTATTAGTGATCTTTTTAAAAATCGATCCTAATATAAGAATTATCGACACTGTGTGCTTATCTTTTTGTGAAATATCATTAATGCGCAGAGCTAGTGCTCTTTCTGACATCTCTCCCTGCCCACCATCAGTTCCTGCACACACACAGGAATGAGCAACAGAGTGAAGGTGTATTATAAGTGATATACAGTATACGGATAATTTCTCCACAATTAAGCAGGGCCCAAAGAGAGAACAGTGTCAAATGAATTATTTCACATAATATACTCAATATCCAGAATCTGTATCAGGATACTAGTCTTGGCATTACTTGGTATAGGATCAATAAGAAAATAAGTGGTATCACAGATCCCTCGCCTGTGTTGAGCATGTGCGTTGTGCGTACGTCAACTGATCTATGGAAAGGCTAAGAGAAAAAAAACCTTCGTGCAGATCAATGGCAGAGGAAGACATTCATCCTGCTTGGATGCGTTGAAGCTGGGATGAATGTGACATTCCGGGGAATATCACAGGATGATAGACGTTAGCGTTCTCAGTAACCTACAACACGAAACATTTTCTTTGCAGTTTCAAAATCAGTGGAAGACCAAACAACAGAAAAAATGTTTTTTTGTTAAACATACCCATATTAGTATAGACACAGCCTGTGATTCTAAACCCGGCGATATTTCACCTTGTATAGCTCAACTCTACATTCACGCTAGTAGACGTTGCTATCTTGAGTCGCCATGGTTACCCTGGAAGTGTGATATAGCCACACAAACTACATAGCTAGCTACAGAACATATGCAAACCATTTTACCACCAATCTAGCAAAAATTAGGCGGTTTGCCCATTTTCACTTGCCCGTATTCCTGCTAAAAAAAGAAATTTCAGTGCAGTACATCACTGTACTGTACACAGTACATCATTAATTAATTAATTAATTCATTCATTCATTCATTGCTTTGTTCTGGTAACGGTAGATCCGGAGCATATCCCGGGAACGCTGGGCGTAAGGCAGGAATACACCCTGAACGGAAAGCCAATCTATCACAGAGCACCACACACACATATTCTTTCACTCGTACACATCTAGGGGCAATTTAGCATAGACAGTCCACCTACAGACATGTTTTTGGGAGGTGGGAGGAAACCGTAGAACCTGGAGGAAACCCACATGGACACTGGGAGAACATGCAGAAGTCCACGCAGACAGTAACCCTAGCGCAGGATCAAATTGGGAACTCTGAATCTCTGAGGTCGCAACGCTAACCGCTGCACCACTAACAGAGTCATAATTAGCTGAAAGCAAAGTTTGCACTTGGCTTTCATTGCGGTCTTTATGCATCGAAAGCACCAGCGCTGATGTATTTGGGTTCGTCAAACACTTCAAAGCAGTGGTTGTTTCAACCCAATGTGAGGCTCACCTGCTGGGATAAGAGCTGTGACTAGGAATGAATATATGGAAAAAAGACATGGTCATTCATTAGTAGTCATTCACTACATCACTTTGCTTCTCATTTGCCTAAACTCATCTCAATTTTTTTGTGTTGCTCATATTACATCCCGCCCATATCGCATCACTTCCTGTTGTGAAGGCAGAGTTCACCTCCCTCCAGCTTCTCTACCAAAAAGAAGATTCAGTGTGAGTTCTACAGTCTCTGTCTCTCTTCGTTTTTCCTCCAGGATGTGCACTATACACTACCTGCTCCACTTATCAGGCCACTTTTTACACTCCTCCAGAGCACACACGTGCACACACACACACACACACACAGAGCCATCAAGTGTTGATTTTTTTTTTTTTTACTGTGGAAAGCACTTTCCTACTCTCTCTCTCATCACCCTGAGTGTCAGAGGCTTTTGCTGCTCTGTCCTCCACTTTCTTGGATTGCTGGCTTGGATTTCTCCCTGAGGCTTCTCTGAGAGTTTTGTGTGTGTGTGTGTGTGTGTGGCTCAGACACGGATCACTCAGGGCAGGTAGACTCCTCTGTCCTCGTCTGCACTACCTCGCCTCCAAACCTGGCAGCCACCCAAAGCTCACCTCACCTTATTACTCAAATTCCCTCACACTGGCTTGGCAAGAACGACAGGCAGGAAACAGAGAGGAAGGAAGGGAAAAAAAAGAGATGTGGAGTGATGAAGAGAGAAGAGTGCGAGGAGATAAAGGTATCTGTGGGGAGAACGAAGAGAGAACGAGTGAGTTTGTGAGGGATGTCTTTGTGTTTTTCCTCAATTAGCCGAGCACTTTGCTGCCCCAGACCTTACAGTCCATCCCACAGCAGCACTTCACCTTCCATCTGCCACTCAACCACACTGCCATATCTCCACAGGCCAGAGCAAAACAGCAAAATGACTCTTAATTGATCAAATACAAAGTCATTAAGCAAGCTGGCAGTGGTGTGTGTCTATCTGAGTGTGTGTGTGTGTATGTGCCACATTAAGGGGAAGCAGGCTCT
This sequence comes from Pangasianodon hypophthalmus, assembly GCF_027358585.1. Lineage (NCBI taxonomy): Eukaryota > Metazoa > Chordata > Actinopteri > Siluriformes > Pangasiidae > Pangasianodon > Pangasianodon hypophthalmus. Next base: position 4,985,950 of record NC_069727.1, read on the forward strand.
GCCAGACTGATGAGCGATTTTTCCCAGTGGCAGCAGAGTCTGCTAAATGACTGCATGTGGAGAACACTGACCCCCCACTGCTCAATATTGGTATGGCCCAGACTGGCATTTTGGGCCAGAACCAAGAATGAGAGCGTCTCCGTAAAGGTCCAGAGAGGAGACGGTCAGTCAGGCATCACTACCTATTGATCTCCCTGACCAGGTAGGCATTATTGTTGGAAGACAGAGAGAGAGAGAGAGAGAGAGTGAGAGAGAGGGAATATGTCAACTACATATGAATAATATATACTTTCGTAGATGGTGTACAATAAAAACACACATCACTACGAAAAGATAAAAACTATTTTTGAAAAGAATTAATTTTTTTAATGGCGCTTTTTCTCGCCAAGCCGATTTACTTACAAAAATTAATCTCTTTCTCTCTTTCAAAACTTACCCTCTCTCACAAGTGACAGTTTGTCAACCCTGACTCTTTGTCTCTTGAAATTGACTCTCTCAAACCTGACTCTATCTCAAACATCACTTTCTGTCAAATCTGACTCTATCTCAGTACTGACTCTCTCTCTCTCTCTCTCTCTCTCTCTCAAACCTGACTCTCCATCTTTTCCTCAGTGGTCCTGAATCCCGTGTGTCTCTCTTATGAGGCGGCTCTGTGCTCCCCCTTCATGACTGCTCTGAATCTGCTGTATGAGGTGATACAAGGTGCTTTTAATCCTGTCCCTCTTTCCCTCTAGTTAATTTGAATCCTCCTGGTGCTGGATCTGTCTCAGTGTCTCTCTCTCTCTTTCTCTCTCTCTCTCTCTCTCTCAGGCCGAGTTCTCTCAGGGCTAGTTAGCAGTCCTCAGAGCACCGCTGGGATGATACCCGCCTGGCCGCTGTCACTCTAATTGCCGTGAGCGTGGCTGGCTCCCCGGGGGAGAAGCCGTGTGAAATCCTGATATGATATGTGCCATTAAGTAAAATGAAAAATCCTTGTGCACGGCCAACGAGCGCCAGCAGCCTGAGCCGCTCTGGCCTTCAGCTCCCGCTACGGTCTAAATTACAGCAGGGTGAGTGAGTGAGTGAGAGAGAGAGAGAGAGAGACAGAGAGAGAGACAGAGAGATAGTGAGAGACAAAAAGAGAGAAAGAGAGCAAAAGAAGAAGAAAGTGAAAGAGACAGGGAGAAAGAGGGACAAGAGTGAGACAGTGAGAGACAAAGCATGAAAGACAGACAGAGAGAAAGAGAGAGGGAGGGAGAGAAAGAGAGATAAAGAAGGTGTAAGAGAGATCCAAAGAGAAAGACAGACAGACAGATATAGAGAGAGAGGGTATGACAGAGAAAGAAAGAAAGAGACAGAGAGAAAGACAGAGAGAGACAGACAGAGAGAAGATATGAGAGAGATAGAGAAAGAAAGAAAAAGAGACAAAAAAAGAGAGGGGGGTATGGGAGAGGTAGAGAAAGAAAGAGAGACAGGGAGAGAGAGAGAGACAAAAAGAGAGAAAAAACAGACACAGGGAGGGGGGGGGGGAAGCGAGAGAGAGAGAGAGAGAGAGAGAGAGAGAGACAGGCATAGACAGCAGGAGAGAGAGGCAGACAGACAGACAGACAGGCATAGACAGAGAGAGAGAGAGAGAGAGAGAGAGAGAGAGAGAGAGAGAGGTGTGTGAGAGATGAGGGAGTAGGTGATTTAGGAGAGATGAGTGGTTAAGGGCACGCTGGATTCTCTCCCTGCTTCCTCCATGTCTACACCTCACTCCGTCCTCTAGATCATTATATCACTCTCTCTCCACTCACACTCCTCCCTCGTTTACAACACTTCTGCTTTCTCTCATTCACTTGCATATAAAACTTAAACACTCTCATATAACCATGTCTTCCTCCTCTTTCCCGTGTGGGCAGGCATTTCCCTCTTTCTGTCTTACTGCCTCTCCAGCTGTTCTCCAGCCGCTCGTGTGTTGTCTGTAAAGGAGACAGCGCCCTCTGTCTGCAGCTGGAGGAAAGCACTTTACACCACTCACTTCAGCACTGCAGCCATGCGAGGAACTGAGCCTCGCTCAAGCTACTGCCTATCATTCTACTAATAAACCAGTGGCTCAGATTATACTTCAGTCCTCACACTGTATCCAAGAAGTTCTGCATGATTGTCCAGCCGACGCTATTTCTGTATTCGATACGTTCAACACGCACAAGTGCTAAAATCACAGGATCAGTTTTACTCACTCCTCACACATCAGCGCAGGAGTTGTTTATCGTCTCTCCTGTAAGAGATGCAATCAGCTGCAATCGGGAAAACAAGTGGAGACTGGCTGAGCGTTTTGTCGAGCACCTCCTTAGCATCAGCTTGAAGGATTTCTCCTTTCCAGCAGCAAGATATTTTGACTGTAATGGACATGACAACATCCTGGAACAATGACGAGAGGAAGTGTAACTCTACACTCTCCTTGCTGTTGCTGGATACACTACACATACACAATCATGATATGAAGATGATCATTAGGATATGATCCTGACACCACACTGCCATGAGATGATCGCATTATAGTCAGTGTTTCTGTATCACTGACCGACACCATCGTTCCTCAAAGTAATATGTAACTGAATGGATCTCATGCTTTTCTCCCTCATTTCCTTAATAAATACTATATATTGTACAAGTTTACAAATACATTACTATACAAATATATAGTACATGAACCTTAGCAAAACCTAAATATTTACACATGTATCACAAAAAAAGTGTGATTTTTTTTGTCATATAAATATAGTATATACATTTATGTGTTATATAAAAAATGAAAGTAATTATGATACATACAAGGGTGAGCCAAATTAAAACCTTTTTTTATTATTATTTTTTTTTATCTTGCACTGTTTATTGCAAAAAGGTGACACGAATGCGTATAACTTTTCTCCATACTCTCCATTTCATTCACTGCAAGTGTCCCAAGTGTCTGGATTCCTCTAGAAAAAAAAATTCTAATAAATAGAAGGTTTTTAATGAAAATGTTTAAGGTTTTCATTTGACTCACCTTTATAATATAATATAATATAATAGTCCCAACACACCCCTATATATTTATTTACAAAACTGGGTTTTGGAGTTTTTTTAAAAACTTTTTTTTTTTGTCAGAGGGTCCAGACTTGCAGTCGTCACTCTCATAACTACATATTTCTCCACGCTACATATTTCACTGTACATATTGAATAATATGCAAATTAATTGGTTTAATATTAATTCATTAAAATCCAGTCTACTGTATGACATCACTCTTAAAATTTTTTTTGTTAAATAATAGTCATGATGTCAGAGCTATGTATATGATCTGAAGCTTTGTGCTGCTTTTGTCACACAGATCTGGCAACCTTGAGTGAAATATATTTCTGATCATGTTAAAATAACGTGGCATGCACAGATGGAGCCATTGTGTACTGTGTAAGCATGTGCAGTGGGGGGAGTCTTGTTATCACGTCTGCGTTCGTGTGTGTGACAGGGAGTCATGAGCGTGGTAATGGTGATGATGTGGTGATAGGGGAATAGTGCACGAGTATGAGAAGTGTAGTGGGTGTGATGAAAGGAAGGATTTTATGTGCACCTAAGCACCACAGTGAACAGAGAGACCTCAGAGATACTGAAGAGAGGAGACGGCTAGACATCGTCTAGAGCTGGCACTGGAGGATAAGAGCATAGCTAATAATCTGTGCTCTCGCTGTCGAGCTGTACGAGTTCCCCTGCTGCTCGATGTGATGCTGGTGTCTAGAGCTGTAGTTAAGACTGCTATTGCCAAGACAAGCCCAGGACTAGCCGAGATTGAGTCAGGTCTTAAGGGAATGGAGGTCAAATCAAGATCGAGTCCAAATGAAAGTGAGAGTCAAGATTGAGACTGAAAACCATCCAAGTCTTTACTTCAGCTTCGGCTTTATTCTTGCATTGCACCAATGATTAGGCTGATTTCTAGAAGAAGGAATTACTTTTTCTCAACAGCAGGTGTTAGCTGATGCTGGCTTTTCCTACATCACCAATGCTCATCTCACACATGGCATCTTCTTTATCTCAATACATGTACATTTTGCACTACTTCACTTTAAAATTCATAGGCACCTTTGTGCACAGTTCCGTGTTCTTTACAGTCATCCTTCAATACCACTTTGTCTTTACTTGCACTACACTGTTTTTTATTATTATTATTTTTTATCTTATTACTCAGTTTGCACTATTCATTCCACATGCAATCTGACAATATCTTTTCTCCTACCTATCTGAAATCTTTCCTTGTTTGTTGTATGCACTTCATGTTAACTGGCCGGGTGCACCACTGTAGCAGGAGAATTTCACTGTTTCTTGTTTACTCCACATCCCGGAAACATTCGGTAATAAAGCGAAACTCAAACTTTGTTCATGCAAAAAAGACAACATGATCATTGTTTTTACATCTCTCAGTCAAGACCATGACCATATTTAGCAAGAACAACACCCAGCACTGAGACAAGTCCAAGAACAAATACCAATAAATTCAAGGCAAATTCAAGGCAGATCCAAGTCAGTACAGAAAACATCTCGAGACTGGACTGGAGTCCCAGGCGTCTGATCCTGACACGCTTCTACTGCCTGAGAGAGATCTGTTTTCTGATTCTTCCTGATGCTCTACGTCTGCACTTGTGACTCACTCGCTGCTGTTGTGGATGCTCCTGCATGGATTCTCTAAAGATTTACACTTCCCAAAAACAGTTAATGCCCAAGTCTCACTCTTGTTCAGTGGAGCATCTCACCTGGATACTGTAGAGCTGTACCTGCTGTAATCATAAAGACTGTCCTGTGCTCATCCCAGGACTCATTCACAATCTGAACATCCTTTCAGCACTCTCAGTACTGTCTGTCTTTACTCCTCTACACCTCTACACTGTAATGATTTATAATCCCACTATCCGGCGTCACTCAAAAGAGGACGGATTCCATTTTGAGTCTCTCAAGATTTGTCATCTCAGGGAGTTTTTTCTTGCTGCTGTTGCCTCTGGTTTTGCTCATTAGGGATCTAAGTCTACATCTGGATTTCTGTCAAGCTGCTCTATGACAATGTCTATTGTTAAATATGCTACATAAGTAAAAATGAATTGAATTGATGAACTTGCGGTGACATATCGTCATTCGTCAAATCTCATGTTATCTAAGGTTATGAAGCAACTGACACTGGTTGGACGATGTGATGATTTGATATTAATATTACAATTAGTTATGAGTCATGATATCCACAATACTCTCAGTAATGTATATCATTAGTTAATTAATATTCACTGACCAGCCACCGGATGATAAAATTCCAGACAGTGATTGATTCTTGGTCCTTGTTAACCACTTAAAGTCTCAAGAGCTGACAGTGGGTCACTACATGCTCTACTTGCAGTAGTTTAACTGTTTACACTGAATAGTTTTTAGTATGTACTAAATAATGTGTTTTATGATGAATAAAATTTAAGAAGGTTAAACATTATTTTTGCTTTAGTTTTTTTCCCTATTCCTAGTTTTTCTATTTTTTTTTTTTTTTAAACTATTCCTAGTTTTTCTTTATTAAATGCAATAGAAGTGCTTTGCTGGCACTTTGTTACAAACGTCAGCAAACTTAGATATCCTGATGAATGTCCCATATAAAACTGTGCACACATACTGCAATTTGATATATTTTGGTGTGTTAAAAACAAAAATGCAGGAGGATTAAAGGCTTAACAGCTTCCAGGGAAAAAGAGAGCAGAAAGGAGCAGAAAAGCAGAGAAAAGACCTGCAGACTGAGAGAGCAGAGTAATAATGTAAGACTGATGACTGACGTAATGAGACAGAATTTCAGTCTCTTCTCCATTCCCAGCTCCAGAGCAGCACAGCGGCGAGCTCCGAGTCTCCTGTTCCAGATCAATACAAGTGCTTACAAATCCTACACTCGTTTCTTTCCAACCATTCATCCATCCATCCATCCTCCTGCTGTCACACGAACATGCAGCGCGTGAAGATCTATGGCACAGAGTGACAAAAGTGAAAAGGCAGCGGCTCAATATGGCTTTTCATCTTCCTAACAATTTCATCTTCCTTCTGACATGTTGGCTTAGAGAGAGAGAGAGAGAGAGAGAGAGAGAGAGAGAATTAGAGTGAGTGAGTGACTGAGTGAGTGAATGAGAAGGAAAAACAGAATGAACTTTAAGTTCCCATGCTGACACTTTTACTGTGAAATCATTACAGACTTTTCTAGAAAATCAATTTTCTTCAGATTGATTCTTTAACTCTTTAACCCCTGCTCACACCGGAGGGCCTGCAGTAACACTGAGCCGCCATAGAGGGGCAACATTTCCCACCACATCTGACCGCTGTCCATCTCTCTCTCTCTCTCTCTCTTCTCCTAAAGCCTGCCTGTCCTCCTTTCTCCATGGACCCTGGAGTGTTGAACGTTCTTAAGCAGCAATTTAGTTAGTGACAGACAGACAGGCAAACACACACACACTCTCACACACACACACACACACACACACACACACACACACAGTGGAGTGTAGAAAGCTGCAGCAAAGAGCAGTCAAGCTGTGAGAAAAGATAGTGTCAACCACTACCAAAGCCCTTATACTAAACATTTCGTTATTATATTTATACCCCTGATTGACTGATCACTTGCATTAAATAAGGAATAAACCACATGGGGTCATGCTGTTATAGGAAAATAATCAACGACATCAACTATCTTCCTATAACAACATGTCCTAAAGTGTTTTATTCTTCTTGTACTATAGCACTATGTCGATTACATAGCAATATTATCAGTTACATTTTTTTTATTGTTTATTATCTATTATATTCTTTATTATTTTATAAATGTTCTTTATTTATTACCAGCTATAAACAGAAAGCAGTGACACTGCAAATTCTTCTGTCTTGAAGACGTCGGAAAACAAAGTTACAGCTTTACCTCTGACTGTTAGAAAGTGCTGACACTGGAGACTCCTTCCATAAATGCTAAATAAATGTCTCCTCACAGAACACTTCACCATATCAAAAATCACACACGTTTATGTCAAGCATCTGCCGTACAGGTCCCTGTGAACAAGCCGTTACTATAGAAACGATAACGTAATAGTACAAGTGCATTAATAGAAACCTGTGACTTGCCTCTCAGCTGCAAGACTGTCAGAGCTGCTGTTACGGAAAAGTAATCAACACCTTCTGACCAATCAGAAGGGAGAATTCAATCTAATCATGTTTTTAATCTAAGTTCTTACACAGTGTTACTCATTTGGGTTTTGTAGGTGGTATGCATAGGAATAAAAAACTCTAATGGCTCAAACAAACAAACAAACAAACAAATAAATGATGGCCCACATGTGCCTAATGTGCAGTAACACTTGAATAAATCTGTGCTGCAATATTAAGGGGGTCTGCTGAAATTTATTTATACTGGAAGTGATCCTTAGCAGAAAAAAGTTTGAAAAACTCCAGATCCATCCATCAGTCCATCCATTCACTCTTCAGTTTTTCTGCACTTTTCTGACAGTTTCTACTGCTTATCTTTTCTCTTCCTCTCTCTCTGTTTGTCAGCATTAATTAAACTTTAATTAATCCCTCTCTCCACATTAATTTATGTGTGCATATATATATATATATATATATATATATATATATATACATACACATACACACACACACACACACAAGCTAATTAAAGTGCCGCTAGAAAACCACACCCAGAGAGAGACAGAGATACCACACATTTAAAATGAACTCTTTTTGTATGGTATGAAAAGACAGAAATATTATGTTAAATTTGTTAAAGAAGTTTACTTGCATTAGATTGATTAAAATCGAACTGCTTGTGAGATCAGGTGAACTACATTACAAGATGAAGCTCCTATCACTTGCAGGATATCGTATTTTTCCTTAATGACTGTCCTCATGGCTTGCGCATGCTCTAAATGGGTCTAAATCCAATAGATGCAGAAGCAAATAAGCCGGGGACCACACCAGCAGGAGCTCCATTCACAGGCGATGTTTAGTTTGGCCACCTGAAGGAAGCATGATTTACAATGGATCAACATGGCCGTCCGGCCTGAAACACAGTGCAGCCTCCACACCGTGCCATCTGGGGTCACATGGGGATGTAATACCTCTCTAATGAGCGGTACGAGCTCACTGCTCGCAGTCCAGCAAACACCACCTCAAAGCTGTACACACACACACACACACACTTTTCTGAACAGAGTGGCAACATTCATCCGTATACGCATGGCTATTTAGTCCATGTCCTGTCAGACTGTACACAAAAATTATTCCACTATATATAAATAAACTTCTGTGACCTTGTTTGAAAAAATTAAAAACCTACCATAAACTCATACTACTTTAATTTATGTGTTCTACCACTGCACTTTTGAATTCTCCAGTCTGATTGGTCAGAAGGTGTTGATTAATTTTCTATAACAGCAGCTCTGGCAGTAGTTCTGGATGCAAATCACAGGTTTGTATTAACACCTTACACAAGGACACACAGACGCTCCACATAAACACATTTAGAAGTGTGTAACTGTTTTTTGACGGTTTTGTGACGGTCAGTCAGTTTTCACAAGGACGTCGTCAGAGCATTTTACGTTTTGCCATTTCTCTGTAACATGCCAACATGACAAAATGCCTTTTTTGTCTTATTAACTTTAAGAGAGAAAAAAGAGAGGCTGGTGAGGAAATGACTGCTTATAGCTGATATGACATAGGTGACAACAGGAAATAACTTGTTTTGTGGATGTTCCACAACATTAAATGCAGAAATAAACAGTTAAAATTTTGTTCATTAATAATTTACAAACTGTAATCTTTTTTTAATTGCTATGGTATAAGAGGAAAAGAAACACATTGGGATGTGCTGTTACAGGAAAATAATCAACATAGGGTTGGTAACACTATCTCTACTTCCCTTTGTGAATTATTTTCCTATAACAGCACGCCCCCAAATGTTTTATTCCTTATTTATATAGAGGTCTCACCACTGCTGTCATAAACATGTGACTAAAACAAGTCCAATATATCAGTGTTCAATAATAGCTTAACAGTTTGATCAGTGTTAACTGTCTGACTTACTCATGGACATAAATAGGTTATAATAAATACATCTGATATTAAATATATGAAAAAAATTACTGCTGAGTAAGAGCTTTATCTTGCTCAGGGTTGCATTAGATCCAGAGCCTACACACACAAACACACACACACACACACACACACACACACGCACGCACACACACGCACACACATGCACACACACGCACACACACACACACACACAGCTACAGGCACTTTAGAGTAGCCAATCCACCTGCCAGCATTAGTAACCAGAGCTCCGGATTAAACTCTGCCACCAAATCTACCTTCTGTACCACTGAGACACTCGACTATAAATAAAATCAAATCCAAAATAACCTAATTAAATATTACTAATTATAACCACACTAATTAGCTATTCGTGTATGTTATTTTAAATAAGAATAAGTACTTACGAGCTATAATAAAATGACTGTCACAGCATGGCACATCAACTGTAGATAATGAGATACTGATCAGATCCAACTGTATAAATTACTACAGAAAGTGTAGTAATAATTTAATATTATAATTTATAATAGGATATTGTGTGTATAACAGCATCCTTGCCCTTTTTAAGACTTTGTCCAGGCTGTTTTTTTTAACAACTTTTTGCTCCGTTTTCTTATGATTGTTTAAATGCTATTAACTTTATGTAATGGAAAATATGAAATGCGGTATGGATTAGTGAATCTGTGCTGCAGTAAGGAGAATAAAATGAAAAAAAAAAGTAGAAAATAAAGAAGATGGGTGTCTCGAGGTTTGCTTTGACAATGTGATATCCAAACTATTTTTGATAATTGTCATTTCCTAACTATTAGCCAGTATCCATACTTTAAACTCCTTTAATGCATTTAAATTCAACAACTAATTTTAATTTGGGATTGATTATAATTTATTAATTGAGTTCAATTACATTTTTTACTTAATTATCTTTTTTTTCTTACTCATGCAGATTGAAAAAATATTTAGCTAGAAAAACTATAAATGTAATGGCCTAATTAAAGCAACATTAAAGGAACCGTTGACACAAACAGCCTGGCTGTGACTGGTGTTTAAATCCTTAATCTCAAACGCAATAACAGATGATAAAAGATCTTAAGAGATATAATGACATTATTCCAAAGAGGACAAACAATGAGAGAGCAGTTTTTCAGAAAGAGGATAACACTGGTCCATTTATAAACTATGGTTATGTGTCTACAGAAATACAGAAAGAAAGAGAGGGAGTAAGAGGAACAAAATGCTCCTTTAAAGCTGATTTCCAGTGCTGTAATAATCTACTGTCAGCTCCATGACTGTGTGACTGTGTGTTTATCTGTAAATCTGAGCTTTGAAGCTGCAGTTTATTAGTTAAAAGGACTCAACATGAGTGTAGTGGGTTGTTGCGGTTGTGTGTGTGTGTGCGTGTGTGTTTAAGTATCTGCTGTATCAAGGATTTAGAGAAGTTTCTGGTTCGCTGGCTGGCATCTTTTGATCTGCCTGGCCTTCTGACAAACATTCTCTACCTCACTAATCCACATTAATGGCTGGGTTAGATTCCATCTTTTCATCGTAACGGTGTGAGAGAGTGGGGGAAAGTGAGCAGTGGATGAATGAGGAGAGGTGAGGAGAGGTGATGAGAGTGAGACAGAAAGAGAGAGAGAGATTGTTAGAGAGACTAAGAGAGAGTTAGAGAGAGAAACAGAGAAAGAGACAGGGAGATAGTGAGAGGGACAGAGAGAGAAAGAGTAAGAAAGACAGAGAGAGACAGAGAGTGATAGAGTGAGAAAGTACTGCATGAGCAAGAGCAAGAGAGAGAAAGACAGACAGAGAAAGTTAGATACAGATCGAGAGAGAGAGAGAGAGAGAGAGAGAGAAAGTCAGACAGAGAAAGTGAGACACAGATCAAGAGAGAGAGAGGTGGTGGCAATGCAAAACATAAAAATAACAGTCCAATTTCAACCCTTTAAACCTTTTTTTCCATCTCAGAGCCAGAATCTCCTTGTCCCTGTCTGCATGTGTTGAAGTCGGCATGTTTTGGTAAACTCGCTCACAATGAGGAGTAATCAGCCATGAAATGTACTGAAGGCGAAGGCTTTAGGCCTTAGCTGTCTCTCTCTCACACACACACAAGAGCGAGATGGCAAAGAGAGAAGGGGAGAGAGAGAGAAAGAGAGAGAGAGAGTGAGAGAGAGAGAGAGAAAGATGGGATTAGGAATGTCAAGCGTACAAGCATGGAAATAAGACGTGTAAAGCCATGATGAAGCTACTGCACGTTAGGAAAAATCTGGGAAACAGCAGCAGCAGGACGTGAGCAAAAGGAAGAAAACACACAGCTATACACAGACACGCCTCACTGCAACCAGCAGTCTGCTAGCTGACAGAAAAGACACATTTGAGGTTTATTTAGTAAAATCCTGACTTGGCACAGTGTGTGTTTGTGTGTGTGTGTTGTGGCTGTGAAGCTCCACTGGGACACTGTAATGAAATCTGTTGGAGTATAGTTACAGACTGAGAGGCTTCAGGAACCTCGAACCAAAGAACCTTCTGCCACTCACTCTGAACATCCTGCAGCTCTCCTACAACCATCTCGATTCTGTCTGCTTCATCTACTTACAGAACATTTCACCACATCAACAAGTTTTCCTTGTTAAACAAGACATTTTTAAATAAAAATCTGTTTATTATTAATCTTAGATTATCTGGAGTGTCCACTGTCCAGGTCCCTGTGAATGTGCTGTTTCTATAGAGACGATAATGTATTAGAACGAGCATATTCATATAAACCTGTTGTTTATGTTACAGCTGGAACTACTGTCCGAGACGTACAGTTACACAAAAATAACATGCACTTTCTGACCAATCAGCTTTGAAAATTAAACTTGCACTGTAGTATAATGTTATTTAGGAGAAGCTTAATCCAAAGCGCTACTCCAGAACATGGGGCTGTTATTATAGTGGTGACGGCAGTGTGAGACGGGGGGAGATGCCCTGCACCTGTTTAAAAGGACCTGTTAAACAGAGAACCTCCTAAACCCACCCCCCTCTGCATCTCACCCTCTTCCCAGGACTCCCCTGACACTTGTCCCATCACCACCACACCACTAAATGAGTCTATTGAAGTCCTGTTTGTTCAAGTGGGCCCGGCCAATTATCTCACCGCATTCAGAGCTCCTAATGACACCAATTAAGGCTGCAGTGAGAGCCGGGGCAGCGAGGTCAGCCGCCTGTAGTGTGTGTGAGTGTTAGACTAAAATAGGGGCAGAGATGTGTGACTGTGGTGGGTGTACAGGGAAAGAGGCAGAGCTAGAAAGAGAGGGAGTGTGTGTGTGTGTGTGTGTGTGTGTCCAGGCGAGTTGGCTCAACGGGGATTTACTTGGCTATTATACCAGTCTATTACCGGCGCTCTGTTCATGCCCTCTCAATCTCCTTAGTTTATACTCTAACCCCGGTGCTCACTCAGTGTGTGCAAATGTGCACAATGGTTTTGCCCCCAGCTCAAATCCCCCTCTCCATCTCCACACACGGCTCTGAGCACCCACTGCAGCTGAACACCACAGGCAAAAAACAGAAAATCTTAACAAAGCTACTCAGATTAGTAATGGACGATATAACAGTTTATACCACCCTGCTGTTGAATTCTTGGTTCTGATTGGTCAGAAAGTGTTGATTAATTTTCTATAAGAGCAGATTTCTATTAATGCACTTGTTCTATTACGTTCTTGTTTCTAGAGTAACAACTTACACATGGAGCTGTATTGTGTATACACTACTAAACAGATTTAATTGTTAATATGGTGAAGTAAATTGCTATGAAGTGTTGTTCTTTAATAAATATAATGGTGTTAATCGCTGGCAAACTGCTGTGCTGGGGAATGTTCTGTTCTAGGAAAATGATCAAATGTGGGGTGGAAAGAGTAACTCTGATTCCCATCGGGCTGCATAACATCATCCTATTGTTGATTATTTTCCTATAACAGCATAGCCCAAGTATTTATTTGTTTATTTTTTTCACATAATCTCGGGACAAATTTGGGCTTTGTCATAAATTTAAAGATGAAGTTTCTACCACAGTAGGTGGGTAGGTAGGTAGGTAGATAGATAGATAGATAGATAGATAGTCCTAAAGAAGCTATACTCATAGAGGATACTGGCATAAAATCATAGAGGAGATTCAGACATTTATTTTGTCATAAACTCTAGGGGAAGATTTATAGGCTGCCAGTTATAATTAAAACAAAACTAACATTAAACCAACAATATGTCATTACACACATTTCAATCTAAGAAACATCTCCTAATATACCAGATTAGCCAAAATAGTCATTCCTATACAGAATGTTATTAGAAGGGTTTTTTTAGAAGTATTTGGCAGATTTGGCTATAACTTTCCAAAAATAACGTTCCTGCGGTGTTACTGGGTTGCGTCATGGTATGAGAACATTTCAAACCCAACACATGCAGTTAGATAAAATTTAACATTATTGAAATGTTAGAGTTAACATTCCTACAACTAAAAATGTTGCTGTAACGTTGTTAGAATGCTTATAAACGTTATGTAAAAGCACTGCCAGAATGAAAAGTCTTCAGAATGCTCAAAATCAGAAAATGTTCTGGCCAAGTTGTACCTAAACCCTTTTCAATTTATTTACACACAAACTGCTATAGCAAAAAAGAAAGAAAAGAAAAGAAATTAGGGTGTTGGTGGTATTCCTATGTTTAAATATTTTGTAGCTCAGGCAAAAAAAGACATGTTAGACTTGCTAGGAAGATTGTAATGATAATGTCAATCATAAACAAGCAGACATCAAAACAACGCACTACATAACAACAAGTTAGCTAGCCAGCCAGGCTCCACGTGTGACCATCTAAGGGTTATATTTGTGAGCAGTGGAGAGTGTGTCTAAGGCTGAGACTATTAGCTAACTAGCAGTTTCGGCCATAAAACCAAAATCATCTCTCTCTCTCTCTCTCTCAGCTGAGAAAACGGAAAATTAATGCAGGTGTGTTTTTCTACATTGAATGGAGCATAGCCTCACCATCCAGTGTGTTTTTTTTTAACGTGGCCTGTCTGCCAACAAAGTTGAATTGCCTGCATATAGTCTCATTTTTAAGTCATTGAAAGTTCATCAGTATTTAATAAAACAAATCAGGAATAGGATATTTCCGATGCTAAACATGTGACCTCATACTACGATGGTCCTTTAATGAGTCTCTAATTTTTCCTCTTACATTCTCACAATCATCAAGGCCTCATGGGCTACTGGAAGGTTTGAATTGCGTGCACACGCACACACATGCACACCCACGCACACATGCACACCCACGCATGCACACGCACACACATGCACACCCACGCGCACACACACGCACGCACGCACACACAGCTTTTGCCAGTTTAATGAAGGATGTTTTTGAATCATCTAATGAAAAAGTATTTCAGTCCGTTTTTTTTTTTTACAGTGTGTTTGCCAGTGGGATTTTCCATCTCATCTGTCTGCAAACTAGACGTAACTGACACCACCTCCAACATCCTGTCTCCTCATCTCGTCTCATTGAGGATTAAAACAGCAGGCATTAAAAGGATAGTAGTTCTCTTTCTGCAATCTGATTGGCTGAGAAGTTTCAGGTCTAACATTGCTTTTTAACAGAGGCTATATTCATGATAGAACATTTGCTTTCCTGTGTTACAGCTCAATTAAAACACTAAATCAAATGAAATGTCTGATTCATGGTGCTTTTTCAACATCCGGGACTTCCTGTTTCCCATTAATGCGGGTTTTGTTTTATTCAAATGAAATTTCAGGAGTTTAAAGCCAAATCCACACTAACGCAGGGAAATTTGCAACTGTTGTTCTACTACATTAGTGTTTTCAGTTCATTTCCATGAAATGCACAAACAATAAAAAAGAGCTAAAGTGTCTGGCCTGTGATCTTTAAGACATTTTTATTTATTTTGATGCTTCATGTATTGCTGATAAATCTGTCTCACCACTCCGACATCACTTAGAGTGTACCAATGAACATAAAACACACTTTCTTGCATGACAGGGAGTGAATAGTACACTATACTGAGCAGTCTAACATGATTAAAATGCTTCAAAAATCAGCATCGCAATAAGTTCTGGCATTTTGGAATTGTGGAGATCACAGAACAATGATACTTCAGTATTTTTGAAAAGGCTGCACTTTCCCTTATCCACACTTCAGTGTGAAAACTAGTATATAGTGACTATTGTACGTGACGTCCCAGGGGAGTCTGTATATCTGTGGATATGAATAAAATAAAAACCATCATTTTAGCAGAAAGTATTTACAGTGGGTCACTAATACAATCAGCCATATAAACACATGCCAGTTAAACAAGGAGACCCACAACTCCCCACTGCCCAGGTCACAATCTTGATGCGTCTAGAAATCATAAATACAGTTATATCACAGCACTGCTGAATTCTCAAATCTAATTGGTCAGAAAGTGTTGATTAATTGTCTAAAAGCAGCTCTGACAGTAGTGCAGCTACAAATGACAGGTTTATATTATGCACTCTTTCTAATATGTTAACATTTTTATAGTAACACCTTACACATGGACTTGTATAACGTATTAAAAAAAATTGTGTAATCATAGAAAGTGAGGTTTTCTGTGAGGAAATTTTTATTTAACATTTATGGAAGGAGTCTCCAGTGTTAGCACTTTGTAACAGTCAGAGGTAAAGCTGTAACTTTAGGTTTTCTGACATGGGAAAGAGGAGTTTACATGCTGCAGTTTTTCTGTCACAGGCAAGCTGGAGTCTTTCTTTTTTGTCTTATTAACTTCACAAGAGGAAAAAAAGAGAGCTGTCGAAAGAACGACTATTTATAGCTGCTATAATGTAAGTGATAACAGGAACCAACTTGTTTCATGGACATTCTACAGCATTAAAAGTGTCTATAAATGGATAAAAAGTATGACTTCTTTTAATAAAATAAAAGATGTAATTGTTGGCAAACTGCTGTTATTGGAAGACAATCAACTTCAGGTTGGTAACAATAACTCCGTTGTTTTATTTCTTACATTTTACATCTGGCAGCGTCTCCACAGACTCTTCCATCAGCCTTGTAACTAAAACAACAAGGCAAGTTCATAAGTGTAAAACCTCCACACTAGCGCTCGGTAATTTTCACACTTTTACGAGCGCTGTTTAATAGATTATTGCAATCTGCGCTTGGTTAAAGAGGAGCCGGAGAGCGAATATGCACATGCACACATTAACAGCTGGCCAGAGGAGGCATTTACAGCTGTGTTTACACTGGGCCAAAGCCACAGAACACTGACAACGCACCAGAGATGAGAGACACACAGAACATGTATATAATTATCCTGGTGGATATTCTCATGCACACCTCAACCACTGAAGAATGTGGAACCGCAGACGTGCCAATTTTCTCTTTACATTGAGTAAAGGAGCAGAAACAGACCACTCAACATCTAAACAGCTCGCAGAACCCTTTACAATGAGGACAGTCTGGAGTTCCAGCTAATTTCTTATTAGTGCTCATATATTCTTCAAAATAAAGCCACACCTTCATAAAAGGGCTTCTCAAGGATTGCTTGGAAAGTCAAAGGTTTGAGTTTTCTAAAGGAGTTCTAGTTGGAGCCATTTTTGCAAGGAGACACTGCAGCAGGCTTCTGCAATTAACAAGTCATTACCTTCAGGAGCAACGAGAAAACTGCTCTAAAATGGTCAGAAATAGACAAAATGTCTCTTCAATGTTTTTTCTACATTTAAGGGTTCTTCATAAAACGTTCTAGTTTAACTGATAGAAAAACACTCGGTTGTAGGGTTCTACAACATTTATGGTTTCAGCCTTCTAAAGGAAGCTTCTAGCTTTCTAAATAGATTTGACTTTTCTGAAAGGGAAGACTCTATATAGATTCAAAGACCTCTTAAGGATTAACCTTTTCTCCTACAAGCGCGCATTTTTGTTCCCCGCGGTAAATGCTCTTCTCCGAAGGAACAAGAGATATAATTTTCAGGACAGTCTCAGATTCTCGCCCTAGGTCCAGACTGAGTGGAGAATGGTCCGACAGGTTGAAAAGTTGCATTTAATCAAATTATTATGGGCCTGGACTTTATATACACATTATATATATAAAAAAATTTTTTTTTTAAAAAAGTGTCCTTTTTAGTTCATTTGGTTCTTAGCTGAACCCTACAACAAAAGGTTGTCAATCAATCTGTCAATTATTCAAATAAGTATATATATGTGTGTGTGTGTGTTGACCGATGTGTAAATGGAGGTAATCACGGTAATTGCAGACACCCACAGATGTGAACAAGTTTTAAAAAAAAAAAAAACGTTGTGTTCCTTGACAGGACAGGACCAGGACATGCCTCAGCAATGCTAAACACTAACATACCACAGACTGCAACATTCTCTAATTACTGAACATACAGACCATTACTCACACACGTGTTAAAAGTCTTCACTGAAAAGCGGACTGTACAGCGATAGGGCCGTGGATTAGGCGTTAGACTCTGACATGACGGTTGTGAATGGGTGATGAAGCGCTGATTAATGTGCACATGAAACAGATGTTTTTCTGTTTACGTCATTATAACAGCAGCACCTGTGGGATTCTCACTATTACAGCGTTAACACGTCAACTATACATCTAAAATACACTTTACTGTGATAGCCTGAGCATCATCAGTACTTTTATAACTCGGACTGACTCGACAAATAGCTGATTAGGCATTAAAATATGGTCAAGTACAATATTATTGGCACCCTTTACACAAAGGGGCTAATTTTCTACATAATATGAACAACACATCACAAGCAATGAATGATCATTACATACTGGGATGTTTTTATTTTAACCATAAAACATTTTTCCTACAATTATTTTTTCTGGTTTGAAGATTATTGGCATGCCCCAAAATGAATATTTGGTGAAGCCTCCTCCCCTGGAGGGAAAACCAGCTCTGAGACGCTTCCTGTAATGTATAATAAGTTTGAAGACACTTTGTAAAGAATCTTGGACCACTCCAATGTTCATGCAAAGACTTTTTAGCTCTCTATATATTAGGTTTGTTTATGTGGACTTTCTGTACAGTTCAGACCACAGATTCTTAATAATAGTCACTGCAAAATACTGATTTTATTTATCCATCAATTTGTGTTGATTTGGACGCATGGTTTGTGTCATTTTATTTATATGCATGATTTTGGTCAAGTCTTAGCTTTCTGGCTGAAGCAGCCAGGTCTAAAGTATCCCTATGCCTGGTGTATAAGTTGAAAATTTAAATCATTACATATAATATATGCTGCAATTTCATCAGAATATATTGAAGGATATTAAAATTTTTTTTGTCCCTCATCCATTTCCATATGGATTTGGCTGTATCTTTAGGGTCATTCTGTTTCTTGAAAGATTTTAGACAAGTCTTAACCTCCTGATTGAGAGAGCCAGGTCTAAAACATCCTGGAAAAAATAAATAATTGTGTATAATATATGCTGCAATTCCATCTGAATATTTATTACATGCAATATAATAATACTGAGTCGATCATTCTGTGTATTTTTGTAAACATATTTAGCAAAAATGTCCTCAAGGATTTTGCTGTGATATCCGTGGTGTCTCGCTCACCCCCAACACACAGCCATGTGTCTCACTTCTCATGTGCATGTCTGACCCGGGAGTGTGCAGGCCCCAGGCTGCACCGTGTCTGTCAGTGTGTGAGACGACGAGACTTTTCTTCAGTCCTGCATCTGTAGAGTGGCTTAGGTTTAACACCGGGCATGGCAGTGCCTTCATCTGTCACTCTCTAGTGTTGTATAAAGGCCTATGAGCTGGAGCATGATGGCTACAAAGGCTCTCAGACGTATTGGGGGAAGGGGGGTGGTGTTAGTGTTGTACTCCTGCTGCTTGTGTCTGTGAAGTGAGTCCATGGTTAGCAGCATAAAGAGGAACCCCAGCCTGTGTGTGGTGTGGGGGTCTGGGTGAGGTTTTGTGGTTCACACATGGTTCACAGGGATTGAGTTTAGGCTCAACAATGAATCTTAAATAGCTGAACATGGGAACACACAGGGAGGACAAGGATGCACTAGCCTGTTTTAAGTGGAAAAGAATGTGTGTGTGTGTGTGTGTGTGTTTATGCATGTGTGTTCACACACACTGTAGGGAGGCAGGTCGACTTGTGGTGTGCAGGTGTGCTGTTGACGGTTTTATCTCCCCGAATCAGCTTTGGAGAGGTTTCCCAGAGCCAGGCCAATGTCTGCAGCTCCTCATTCCTCTACACAGCTCAAACATTTCATTAAACGAATTGATTTCTTAATCAGCCTTCCCACGCATCAAATTCCACAGACTTGAGAGACAAAAAAATGACAGATAGGCAAACACAGAAAGGGAGGAGAAAAAAATAAATATCGGGTCAATAGCGTGCAACACCTTAACATCTATCAACAAGCTCTTACTTGCTGTATCCATCCATCTATTTTTGTTTCCAGTTAAGTGCTATAAATATCCCCATGAATACAAATTTGTTAAAATATTTCTGGGAATTCTGTGCATTGTCTGCTTTTCACATGTCTGCACGTGAAGCAGTTCTCATCATCATCATCATATCATCATCATCATCATCTATTACACCAGATCACATCTCAGATGTGAACACAGATCAATCAAACAAGACTGAGTTCTAGACAGACACAATTTGCAGGCTTTCAGCTGTCAGGTAGGAATGGAAAGCGGATCTGAAGGTCATTAGGAGCCCAATCCTGCTGTCACACCACAGATCGAGGGATTGGAGAGAGGAGGGAGGGTGAGAAGGGTGTCAAGGGGTGGCTGGATGAGTGAGTGGAATGCTAAAATCCTAAATGGCAGGAATCCTTTATAATCCTGTTTCGAACGCTGTCAGAAACCCTCTTGTGTACAGGTTTAGCACAAAGTCTCAAGTGTGGCGATAGCTACAGGGTAAAAAGTCTCAGTGTGTTCACACACTCACGGTCTACATTACACCCTGCAGACACACGTTTACAAAGAGACAGAGGGAGGATGAAGACAACTTGAGGATCTCCTTCTACAAACCCTGTCAATGCTAAGAGCACCAACACACACACCAGCTATCCTGAGTACATACATGGGACAAAACCTGCAGGAATAAAGATACATATCATAGATACATTACTACAAAATATGTTCATCAATCTAACTCAGCATATAATACACAATATATAAAGCTCTCTAAGTCATCGCAATTTGGAAATAACATGTATTCTACTGTTAAAGCATCATTATTGTGCCAGAACACCTAAAATGTGTGAAATATTGGATGTTTTTTGCACTGCTCTGTATAAAGAAAGACACAGACACAAATTTATGAGGTTTATGTTCACACTGAGACTTCAGTATTAGTTCACTTGGTATTTGGCATTTCTCTTTATTGTTTGATTAAAGAGGGTAATAGTAATATTACCAAATAGTAATAGGTAATCCAAAAGTTAAATACACAGTGCATCACAAAGTGTATGGGTTGAGACACGGCCTTTACACCGTGTCCTGACATTTACACAAGTAAACACTAACCCAAAAGCAGACAAGAGCATTAACATTATTATAGATTCATAATAACATTGTGACAGCAGCTTGGAAAGATGTTCAAATTGTATAGTGCAGCCTACTGGTGAGCACGGTGCAATATGTATACGGCTAAAGATAAAGGCCTAATGCTAATCTCAAATTCCTTACTTTATATATATATATATATTTAACAAAATGATATCAAAGTTATTCCATATATATAACAAAACGTGCAGAAGATGAACAGCTTGCATCCAAATCACCCCAAAGGTTTCTCAACTGTGTGGACTGAGGCAAAATTTTATATATAAATTGTCCAAACTTTCTCTCTCTCATATGTATTATTATTGATATATTATATTATATTATATTATATTATATTATATTATATTATATTATATTATATTATTTGTATAAAATTTGCCTCATGTTACCCCCACAGCTTCAGAAGCACTTCTCTGCATATCTGTGTTGTGTTGTTTCTCTAGTAACTTTGTGTACTATGTTTAACATTTAGAAATACATTACCTAAGTTTCTAAAGGAACACAATGTTTCAAACAGTCACACTTTTGAAATAATAATAGACACTAAGTTGGAACAAATGGTTTGACTGAATACTGAATAATAATCTACAAGTAGCTGAATGTTAATTCGCTTTTGCATTTTGCTGTGTTGAAAATGTTTAATCTGAACTGAAACCCTACTCATAGCATACACACCTGATCAGTTAACAAACTTAAATCAGGTGTGTTGCATTAGGAACACAGAAACATGTTAGAGACAGTTAACATAAACACATAAACACAATCATTCTTAACTTGAGACTGAGGTCAGTATGTTGTATTGCTTGCTGGTAGATTGCTTTAATTGTAAAGTACTTTGGACACAGTTTAGTTTACTGTGAGGTTATTTTTATTCCATACTGCTACATGGGATGCTGAATGCTCCATAATAACCAACTTCACCCTACACATGCAGGTCTATACATATGTATATCAGTGCACACGTGTAGTATTATATATATTTTTCCAATTCAGAGATTACAGGTCAGTATGGATGACAGGCAATTTTTATACCTAACTCACACTATCTAGCTAGAAGTAGGCAAACAGCACTGTTGTTTTTTTCCACTCCAGAAATCAGGCTGTCATTTAACTCGGATGGCTTCGATTAGAAATTAGTTCAAGAGAGGAAAGTGTGTTCAAAATGCAGACCAGCTGACACTGAAAGTCTGTTTCAAAGAAAACAGAAGGATTTGCTTAGACCTGTAACCTAAATAGCATACATTTCTCAGTCTCGGATAGTAAAATACAACAAGCCTTTACTTTAGGATTAATTAGAAATAAACCCAATCCGACAGTGAGGCTGAAGTTTGGCTCTGGCTGATCTAATGCTCAGAGCAGCTCCACAGTGCGGCACAATCTGAACAATCTGATAGATTTTAATTAGAAAGCGAAATGCCTTATAAAAAAGAAGAGGAGTGTAAAAGTGTACAGTGTGAGAGTAGTGTAAAAGTAGTAAAGTTTGTGCTAAAAGTTGTCCAGCCTTGAGCGCGCGCAGTGCAAGCCCCTCGGACCGACCACACACACACACACACACACAGAGCAGAGAGGATTAAATGGTGTTCAGGATTAAAAAGTAGAGCAATTTGTTAGCTATTCACTGCAGCGTTTATGAGAGTTGAGAAGTGGATCTTACTTGTTTGGCAGAGCAGGAGGAACAGAAAGTGCGTCGTGGTTGTGCGCCGCTTTCCAAAACTTTCTCCAAGCTCCACAGATCTGCAAGCTGATCTACAGGACGGCACTCTGATTTTTACACAAAGTATTGGAAAAAGTACAAATTATACTCCTGGAAAGGTCTAAGTGTAACTTATTTCTGAGCTCCGGTTGTTTAGCTGTGGAGGTAAACAGTGAGGTCTGTGCGCCAGCAGGCAGGAGTGTGGTGTCGGGTGGCGGTGCTGCTCCTCAGCTCCGGCCCTGATCCTCTCCTCTCCTCTCCTCTCCACGTCCTGATTCAACACCAACACCAGCAGCACCACCGCCACTACAATGCAACAGGTGGAAACCAGACGTGTGTGAACTTTGAGTGTTGTGGTTTAAACACGAGGAGCGGCGCGTTCCCGACAAATCAGATTCGCTCCAATACGAACTCAGAAATCAGATAGTAACAAAATAAACCTGAACTGCTCTGATGTTCTTTCCAACTATCTCTAGAAGCAATCATCAACCCCTCACACAGCCTGTTTAATCTCCAGGCTGTAAAAAGTTCCCCAAAGTGTCTGAGCAGAGCCGGAGTAAATGCGCGTCCCCGCGTTCCAGCGCTAAGTGAACTGAGTTAGACATTGAATGGGTTTGGAGTTGAGAGTTTGTGAATAGGCCTGCCCTCCTCTTCTCACTCTCTCTGTCCAGCCCGCGTCCCAAACTGCACACTACTGCACTGAAGAGTGTGGCTGAATACTACACACAGCCTGCTAGTGGTGCGCACTATGTTGTACAGTAGTGTGCGGTTTGGGACGCGACCCGAGAGAGAGAGAGAAAAGTCCTGAGGATTTCTGTTTAATTCAATACTGGAGCCAAAAAATGCTTCACGTGCGTCCCAAACTACTAGCATGTAGGACAGAGACAGTGTAATGACGGTGTGGGGGAAGCTTTTGTGTGGATTTGGTGTATTTTGACCTCATAGGGCTATTAAACACAGGTGTGTGTGTTATGCTGATAGATTATCCACACACACACACACACACACACACACCCCTTTTCTGATGTATTATTTTCACTGATTAGTGATTTACTGCTCGCAGGAGATCAGATTAGTGATTTAGTGCAGCTCCTAGGAAAAAACTTGCATCCAGCAGCCAGGGTTCCTTGGTTTGCTCCTTTGGGAGAACCATTAACATTTGTTTTTATTGTTTTATTTCACTTAATTTCCATTTTATTCCCCTGCTGTTTGGCATTAAATGATGTTATTGTACAGCACTTTGACCAACACTTCTTGTCTTGTGATATGTAAATACAGGTGACTTGAAAACGTAGAGATCGGCCTGGTGGTGCACGGTAGGTAGCGTTGCCACATCACAGCTCCAGAGTTCCCAGTTCAGTCCTGAGCTCAGGTTACTATCTGTGTGGACTTTTACATGTTTTCCCTGTGTTCTCCCGTTTTCTTCCCACCTCCCAAAAAATGTGGCGTGAGGTGGACTGGTGGCTGTAAATTGCCTCTTGGTGTGAATGAAAGTGTGAATGTGTGTACGGTGCCCTGAGATGGACTGGTGTCCCATCCTGGGTGTATTCCCACTTTTGGCCAGTGTTCCCAGGGTAGGCAAGGGATAAAGGATAAAGCGCTTACTGATAAATGAGAAACATTCATGATGTTTCCAAGTAGAACTACTTTAGAAAGCTGAAACCCTTAATCATCCAAAAACCCCTCAAGGAACCCCCTTTTTCCTAGGCGTGTACACCTACATCTAACCCTAACCTCTGTATCCCAAAGGAAATATTTTGGCTCTTAGTTTTTTTTTTTTTTTAAAAGCTGCTTTATGAGGACTGTCCCTTGAGAAACACTCCTTTAGTCACATCACTGTAAGAATGAACATTAATGAGTAAAGCAGGAGGCAGTCAGTGTCAGGTCTTGATACTGAATGCAATAGTTTAACAGGTGTAGACAGAGCGACGAGTCACACAGTCCATGTCCACACACACACTCACCTGTGTGACTCACACTAGTCTGTCTGATCCGTCATGTCCTTCTCATATCTGACCTCAAGCTCTCGACAGTTACACATAAAATTGGCAATGAGGGCATTCAGAATATGTATAATTGATGATGATGACTTGTTCTTCACAAATAACCAGGAAATTATAATGTCTCATGGTTATTTGAGAGTTTTGAAGTTTTTAAATGGCAGAGCACTTTCCATGGCAGAATATCTTGCATCCCAATCATCATCATCATCATCATCATCATTATCATCAATAATGCATGTAATATGATGAAAACATAAAACAAATAAATACATAATTGATCATATTCAAGCATTAAGCATTTAATCCCAAATTATGCCTAGAAATTCAAAGGAAAGAAAGCTCTATTCTTCACCAAGAAACTACTGTAATTTCTCTTCATAGCTCAGCTCTTTTCTCTTAGTCGATCTTGATCATAGGTTAATAATCTCTTCAATGTTTGGCCAAATATTCCTCAAAAACTGCTTTTATGCTATAAAATGGAATAAAAATGGAAGAAATAGCTGCCAATGTAAAAACCTAATACAACTAATTTTTCAGGAATCTGAGGCTACTGTCTGCACAGGCTCACTGCAACCCGACACGTCACCTGGCTGTTTTCCCCCCTACCTGTCCAGTTTCAGTGAACCTGTGCCCAATGCAGCCTCAGACTCTTGTTCTTGGCTGACAGAAGTGGAACCCGATGTGGTCTTCTGCTGTTGTAGTCTATCTGCCTGAAGGTCTGACATGTTGGGCATTCTAACATGTTTTCTTGCTCACCACGGCTGTAGAGTGGTTATTTGAGTTATTGTAGACTTCTTGTCAGCTCATACCAGTCTGGCCATTCTCCTCTGACCTCTCTCCTCAACAAGGAGTTTCCACCTGCAGAACTGCCACTCACTAGATGTTTTTTGTTTTTTGCATCATTCAGTGTAGAGACAGTTGTATGTGAAAATCCCAGGAGATCAGCAGTTTCTGAAATACTTAAACCAGCTCATCTGGCACCAACAACCATGCCACAGTCAGTCACTGAGATCACATTTTCCCCCATTCTGATGTTTGATGTGAACATTAACTGAAACTCTGGACCAGAAAAGAAACACTCTGTTGCAGGATTGGGTTTAGATAGAATCATAAGAACAAGGGCTCTTTAAGGCTTTAGATATATTCTTGAATATTAGATCCTGAACATTCAAGAATATATTTTGTTGTCTAATCTTCATCCATGGAACATTTTCTTCGTCTCATCAAGTGGTTCTATTCTGAAGCTTCACTAACAAGGAAATTGTCTTTTTTAGGGATCTACATACAACCTTTAAGAGTTTCCCCTGAGGGACAAGCTGAAGAACCTTTAAAGTTCCATTTTTTTTTAAGCTTTTTTCCCCCCTAAGAATACATTGAAGTAATATAACTTTTTACATTATTACAAAATCCACAACATTCATTTCACTTCATTTCAAGAGTATTCTAGCCAAGTCTAATTTTTAAGGAGTTTATGTTATGGTTATGTTTCTGTTATGCACATGATGGGAAATGAGCGGGAAAGACAGTGTATTTCTAAGGAACTTTATTACAGGGGACAGCAAGATTATAAAGTGGTGTTGATGGTTTTCTGCCCAATTTAAAGGGACAGTACGAGCACATACAGAAACTTGTGTCTGGAAATTTGCAGCTGTAAACTGGAAAAGAAGAAGAAAAAAAAACAAGCAGCTCATGGCCGTGCTGACTGCCGACAGATTGATTTTTGTCATTATTATCTTTGAGAACTGTAAAAATATTTAGCGCCCCCCTCCTCATGGGGATTTGACACCCCCTAAATCACCTCCTACCCCTCAGTTCGCTCTCTGCTTGGCCTGAAATGTATAAAATCCCCATTGTATCTTTTACATTCATGGATATACAGTATGTTTCCTTTATGGTACTTGGTGATGTGAAGGAAGCTAAAAGAAACAGTGTTTCCATCCTTCCTATGCACATTATTTTAGGATCGTGTTTTTTCTTCTTCTTCTTCTTCACTCTCCTCTCACCCCTCCTTTCTCGCAATCAGTGTGTTTTTGGCTGCCATGGCTGAAACCACATCATTTCCACGCCCACACACGGTCCTCCTTATCCTCTCTTGTGCTCTCCTAAAACCAGATGCAGAAAAGCGCTGCTATATATACACACACTTTAAACAGAGAGACCTCTACAGCACACTGCTGTTTGGTTACGAGGCTCCGCAGGGCCGCAGCGAGGACGCCAATCACTGCACGGTTAGTGCGGCTATCGAGGACCTGCAGAAAAGCTGCCACTGACAGAACTGTTCTTTTCCTCTCGCTCAGCCTGTGTGTGATTACGTGCACATAGCAGGACTGGCTTACGCCTCTTACATTTTTAAGCCATGGAGCTGGATGCCTCAGCATGGGGTGACACAAATCTACCAAAGTAATAGAATAATATTTCAAATGGATATAACACAAAGATCATTTTTTCCATATCTTCTCTGGCCTAATTTAAATGTATTCGGTGTCCCACTGATAAAAAATAGTGATTTTGCTAGCAACTTTTAGATTTTTGGCAATTTTCTATTTCCACAATAGGAAAATATGAAAAACACGACAATGATATATTAATATAAT
This sequence comes from Pangasianodon hypophthalmus, assembly GCF_027358585.1. NCBI lineage: Eukaryota > Metazoa > Chordata > Actinopteri > Siluriformes > Pangasiidae > Pangasianodon > Pangasianodon hypophthalmus. The sequence continues at coordinate 5,012,912 of NC_069727.1, forward strand.
ATACAAGGATATGATAAAACTTTATTTATATTAGCTACATATAGCCTAGTTAGTTTGTTTTATTCATTTAGATTTTTCAGGTTCTGCAGGTGTCTTAAAAATTCTCCATACTCAGTTTTACGTTGTTGTAATGCATAGATTATAAAAAACAATGTAATATGGTCTGCGGATAAAAATTTCCAAAGACGGTGTAATGATCCCTGCAGAATTGAACTCTTTCTTGAGATTCTCTTGGTCACTGGTGTTATGTATATTGATTGTTTTCTCAGCTTTTGAAGTTATGGGAATTATCCACATAATTTCATGCACTGGTTTATATTTCTTAAAGCTAGACTGTGACAGAAGAGCCCTCTTTAATATTTTAGCATAGGTTTGATTTTAAATCACAGTTTATCCATAAAACAAACAAAAAAAAATCCAAAATATGAAATATTTCCTATTTTCATGAAAAATAACAATATAAATTTGAATAAACCGGTATGTGAAAATCTGACCACTGATGACAATTCACACAAGAACTCACATGAAAAAATGTGTATTGTGTTAATAATAATAATAATAATAATAATAATAATAATAATACATTTTTACTGATGGGTGCCTTTCAAGACACTCAAGGTCACCTTACAATGCAAAAACTAAAATTGGGAATTAGAAATGAAAAATCAAATCAAATTAGTCTATATTTATTAATGTCCAACAGGAGTCACCAATTTGGAAAATCTGGCCTAGAAGCCATATGGGATAAAAACTGGCTGTAGTTGATCAACTCCAGTTTTCTGAACATGAACAGAGACAGAATGTAGAAGCGTGCATTCATTCTCTGCGTCAAGTTCGAAACAGACGTCTCATCTGTTCGGAGAGTGTGGCACTAGTCAAAAGCGGTAACTTGAAGCGAAACAAAACAATCACTTCAAACTGCTGTTTTATTTATAGCATATTTATGACCTAATCACTAAAGGTTATGTATTAAAAGATAACTGTCATGTTAGTCACTTATCCACAAAGAATTTTATGCAGCTTGGCCTTCACAGATTTCTAGCTGAACACTCCTGATATACAGACTTACTTAGAGTTAATATATTTCTAAAAGTAAACTGTAATACAAACAATTCCTGTCTAGATTTTCCATCAGGTTAAATGTCTTCCTGATATGAGTAAAAGAAAAGGAATGAAACCATGAGGGCGTGGTATGAGGCTATAACGCAGTACACTGCGCTAAACGTCCTGTTATAAAACAATACGAGATGGGCTCGCTGATATGAAGGCTCTTCTGGGCAGCCAAAACTGCTTCTGTGATACAAGTGTTTTTACACTAACACTGTGTGTGTGTGTGTGTGTGTGTGTGTGTGTGTGTGTGTAAAACCTGGAGGAAAGTGAAGGACATCTCAAAGCACCTGGCCGCTTTAGGAGATCAGTCCTATCTTCCTCTCATCCTCACTGAGGAATGTGTGGAGTGTCGACAGAAAGCGTGAAAGACCTGCAAGAAACAAACAAGCACAAGACACACCACTAACACAAAACACACGTGCAGTGATTCATATTCTGTAAAAGTAAGAGCTTGATAAGAGATCATTCATACGAGGACAGTCGACCCTGCTGACTGAGAAACAACACAAGTGTGCATGGTGTGTGTTTGTTTATGTGTTGATATGGCAACGCCACGCAAAAAAACCCTCAAGACGCAGAGCGAGATGGCTGATAATGAAGTGTTTATATTTACAAAAGATGAATACAATATGCCTAATTCCCAGCTTTCATTTTCTTTTTTTCTTTTTTTTTTTGGTAAACAAATCTCCAGCGCTTTCACAAACGGAGAGGAAAGAAAAGGCATGAAAATAACAAATTAGGAAGCAAATGAAAACCAGGTATTGTAGATGATTGTTTTTAAAACATCTTTTCCTTTATTAAATGTATTAAATTAAGGTGGAAAGGGGATAGGCACCCTCCAGGACTGCGTCAGTGTGCTGGAAAACGTGGTACGACTTTGTAGAAACTGTAACTGAAGGCAGAATTTTAAACATCCACTAAATTAAATATTGCGGTGTTGAATTAGTGGATTAAAAAGGTGCAGAAATGCATATTTAACAATGAAAATGTAACTGAAATTATTTGAGATCGGAGCCCTATTCAGTGTACTTCACAATGTGTGGTCAATCTGTGCATTCTGGCATAAAAAAAAAAAAAAAAAGATATAAAAACTTTCAGAAAAGTGTGTGATCTAACACAAGGCTGCACGTCTTTGGTTTGACCTTCACGACTCTGTCAGGATTCGAGCGTAAAGTAACGTAACAGGCGTTCAGTTCAGCTTTGGTTGATTTTAACAGTAGACCCGGATTCATTCAGTCTCACACAGCCAAACTCTCCTGATCCTTCAGCAGATGTTTAACATGGTTTGGTCCTGTAAACTAATCGGACGGATGTGACCATGAAAAATGCGGACGTGTCCACTGAGTGTTTAGGTAAATAATGCCAATAGGAGATGAGTGAATAAGTAAACTATTTAATGGAGAGCTACTTAAAGGGTCGTAACACGCGAGTGTCGTTCTAAACATGAGCGGTAAACAACGACAGGAAATAGAAAAGCGTCTGGATTGTGTTTCACGCTCAAACAAAGGTGACCTGCAATCCAGAGTCACAGTTTTAGTAGTTCAAACGGTGTTAGGGGTCAGTGAGCACACGTGGAGCACAGTCATGGAGGGAGGCTTTTCCACCCCTGAACACACTTGCACATTAGTGATTTAAAAAAAAAAAAAAAAAGAAAAAAAAAAAATTCAACACTTTCAATCTCACACATTTGAACAGGCTGCGGAAAAAAAAAAAAAAAGAACATAAGAAGAGTATTGAGTACATAGCAACGGTACATCATCAACCACACAGTAATGCTTTTCAGAACCTGTGTTAACAGCTTTTATTTGACACTTAGAAATTATTTGAGACACGTTTATATCTCGTATTTTCGTGTAAGATGTAGGGCACGTGGTGGCCATTTTGTTCAGACGGATGTCTTCCCCTCCTCATAAACAACATTGTGTGGAAAAAAAAAAAGAAAAACCCCAACAACAACACACAGTTCAACTCTATTCATCTCCCTCTATCAGCTAATATATAAATATAGATATGTGTGTATGTGTAGGGGGAGCGTTAAACGAGTCCAGGAAGAATTTCTCTGGCAGTGTTCTCATCGCTGAGTGAACAGACAAAAGCAATAGCAAATAAATCAGAATCTCAAAGACAGGCGCTGACCTTCACTGCTGCGCTCATGTCACGTATTAGGAAAGATTAAAAAAAAAAATCAGCAGATGACTGACGGCGTGTTTTTGTGTTTATTTCTAATGATCGTCTGCGATACTGTCAACTCCCAGACAGCGTGAGCAGAGACCTGACTGTGCACTCAACACTGATAGATAATGGAAAAATTCCACAATGAAATGAGAAAATGAAGAATTGAGTATGGCATTGCTTTAAAAGACAACACTAGAGAACATCTGAGTCTTCACCTCCCTTTCTAGATGCACTTGACACCGGGGGGGGGAAAAACTGTCCAGAATGTAAAGAAATACCTTAATCATAATTATACGAGCAGATGTGCTTCTGATCTGCCAGTCTTCCAAATATGCAAGGCACCGTAACTTAAAGTGCGACGTGTAACTTATGAAGAAAATGCAAATTAAACACAACAAACCAAGCCAGATATAGACGATATAGACGAAAGTAACGACTGGAAAAACCTGTGATAAACTGAAGGGTAGTGAGGGAAATCAAGTGTGTGTGCGAGGACACAAAAACACTAGCGACTCTGAGAATCACTACATACCACACAACACACACACACACACACACACACACACACAAGAGAATATCCTCTCTCCTTCACTTTCACTCTCTGATCTGTTTCTGGTTACTCATTCTTGTTTTCTCGCTGAATTCAGAGTTGACCAGAGGCAGGCAGAGAGCAGCGTTAGAGTGCGCCTCATAAATCCTCGTTGTGTGTGTGAAAGTAGATGTGTAAGAGTGAGCATGTGCGAGAGGCCTGTGTTTAGTCTAAGCTTGGATACTCAGCCACAGCCCTGATAAGTGAGCCCCATATTTCAGAGACCTAAGCGTACCAAGCCAAAACACTGCACTTGCGTGTGTGCGCGCGCGTGTGTGTGAGAGAGAGGAGACAAGAGAGAAAAAGAAGCAAAGATTTGTGTGTGCTCTGTCATATAAAGAAACCCATCAGGATTAATTGTGGCAATAAAAATGTAATAAAATCATTTGCGTTCGTGCCGTGCCGTCTCAGGGCGTTTCCTTGGTATTGCCAACATAAAGCGAGGCACCATTACATGCTGCGCCATTAAACACTGGCACAAATGGGCTCTCATTAACCTTTGTATTATCTCATATATATATATATATATACGGTCGAGTGCAAAAGTTTGCACCCCCCATGGTTGAACACGTGTGTCTGTTTTACAATTGATCTACAATAAAAAAAAAAAAAAAAAAAAAAAAAAAAGAAGAATTCCCATTAAGTGAAAATGAAATGTGGGTGGAGCCATCTAAACCATAAAGCAAAAATAAACAGCAAAATAGTTTGTGGAGGGAAAAAGGTTTTGCTATGACACTTTCAGTGATGTGAAGAATGCAGATTAAAGAGGTTGAAGAAGTTATTTATTTATAATATTTAGATCACATTTAGAAGGGGGGGGGTGCAAAGTTATGGACTGATATTTTGTTGTCTTTTTTAACTTTCAGTACCTTAACATAAGCTGTTTAACCATATTTGGTACTTGTGATAATGATGAAGGAACATCTGTGAAACCTAAAACACTAAGGACCCAATTTAAAGTTCGTGTGTGTTAAAAAAAAAAAAAAAAACATGCAAACTCGATAGCACCTGCACAAAGGTGCAAGACGAATTATAAACACTGAGGATTGTGTCTTTCAAAATAGATGTCTGATTTTGCACATTTGCTTTAATGAAAACGCAGTTTGGTGTGTTTCTACTTAAAAATAGAAAATACAAGGTGGTGTCAATGCAAATAGATTAAATTAGCAATTTTACTGCTGACTGAGAGTCACTTCAGGAATGTGCTTGTGTGCGCAAATTAATGCAACCCAAAAGCAGGTATTTTTGTAGAGGCCATTTGAAAACAAACTTATACTTCTTAATAATGAGATTATGCATCAGTATCTCAAAACTCTCAATTATCTTATAATGATGACTTAACCAAGGTGACTTCTTTTTAGTTATTAGCCACAAAAGTATTTAAACACAGCCTGCTGAAATGCTTTAATTCATGGTCACCTTACGGACAGAATACACCCACATGTATGAATTTTGTGTTCATATTGTTTATACATTGGACAGTTTTTTTAAATGTGTCTTATCGTCTTTAATCAGTATTATATATGAGTATCACCTTCACTCTTTGAAACAAATAGCGCACACAAACAGCGAGTTTACATCGGGTTACTTCCTTGACTTCATGCAATTAATATTTGTAAATCATCTACCACTTGTTTTGCATACAATCTTTCCCATATCACGTGCAAATTAACATGCGCTGTTCGGGATCTTATTAAATCAGTGCCTCTGTGTCTTTTACGTACAAATTAAATTTCTTTATCATCTTCTTTTTTTGTCTTAAGGGCACACAAACTTTTGCACTCAAATGGAACACGGCTCACGGCAGACGGAACTGAAAACACGCTGCAACCAAAGGAGAAATACCTGCTATAAATTCTCCATGACTCAATCGATGATGCCAGGCTATGTTTGAGTAAAACAAACATCCAGCCCTGTGATGAGTTTACCTTCTTTCTCTCTTATCTGTCTCTGTGTGCTGGTTTGGTGGCATGACTCTGTGTGTGTGTGTGTGTTAATAAGAAAGATAAAGCCTTGCAGAGATCACAGACGTGGCAGTATTCCACACTGCTTATCACTGGGCAAAACAAGACAGAAGAGAGAAGAGAGAAGAGGAGCAGAGTTCGGATTACGCCTAGTGTCATCCACATCCGCAAGAGAGTCAACTGTGGACTTTAAAGCAAATTGCAAGTAATTGATGAGGCAATATTTATGATGAGTTGACCCTGCTTTCATGGACACCCTTGGCCTGGAGATAGAGACTCATATAATCATAAATGGTGAGCAGATTCACCTTGTGCATGGGACAAGGGGCTTGAGAGCGGGAGTGAAAGAGATAACGAGGAACATCGGAATAACCCATCATTAAAGTGGGAAAAGGAGTAACGAAAAAAAAGAAGAAAAGATTTACTTATTTTCAACAACCAAAAGTAACAGTCGCTCTGGTGAAGCCCTTATTCAGGCCACTATATAATTTATATAATACAACCTCCTGTCCTGATTCTATATTTCCTATATATATAGTGTATATTTCTATACACATCTCTGTAATAAAATCAGCTTTTCGGGAACCACTAATAATCCTGCCAATAATAATACATTTTCTAATTTCCTTAAATGACTCAGACGAACAAACAGTGACGGCAATAAACCTAAGAAAATCAAAGGTTCTCTCCTGCTCTCCCAGACAATTTTGGCAATGAATTAAACGTAACTCTAAAGGGGGTCCTGGGTAGTAAGAGGGTTATGGATTGACCTACAGTGCTGTATGATGGGATTTTCAGTAGAGAGCAAATGACTCTGGAGTGATTTCATTTGACTCACTCAATATGAGTAACTAAGAAAAGAAACAAGGACGTTTTTGGTGATCCTGCGTCTGGAGATCCTCAGAGAACAGATTTATGGACCCAGAAAGAGAGAAAGAGAGAGAGAGAGAGAGAGAGAGAGAGCCTCTTCAGACATGAGCACATGTTAAGGGTAAGATGTTATGGTTTCACTCATGCTGATGGACTTAATGGACTTCTCCTTTAATACTGCACTTCGCCGCTTTGTCTCAGTGTGTTTATGTGTGTGTGAGCGAGCTGTAAACATCGGGGACTTGAAGCAGTAAACCAGCAGAGAGGAGGATAGGTAGGTGATGAGAGACAGAGTCAGGAGAAGACTGAAGCAGGAACGACCCCCGCGAGACTCGTTCAGCTGTGCCCTGTGCTGATGTGCTGATGCTCATCCCAATTTACACTCCAGCTCCTTCCTGTCCTTCCGGTCTGGTGTCTGGAAGTGTGGGGGCAGATGCACGCTGGTGTCCTTGAGCTCATAGCGGTGAGACGGGAGGCGGGAAGCAGGTCTGGATTTCCCAACAAAAAAACTAAAATAAAAACGAGAAAAAAAGTGGAGGAGAGCGTGGCACGTTCAGCACGACTCCTCCAGTGCGTTGACGACCTGCTCCAGGATGTCGGGGCAGTGGTCTGCGATCTGCTGCAGGACCGAGTTGGCATACTCCTGCAGCTCAGCGCTCTCTCGCTCACACTGCTCCAGCTCCGATTCCAGCTGCAGGGGAAAGGAGAACATCAGCTTAATCCACACGGATCATTCACTGTACTTGCACTGGATAAGCTAACAAGTTTTTGTTTTGTAAGTATAGAATAAAACACTCTGGAAAATAGGAAAATAATCAACAACCTGGGTGATGTGATGCTGATTATTTTCCTGTAACAGCATGCCCTGGAGCGTTTTACTCCTCTTATACCACAGTGATTTGGCAATGATTAGGATTTTTAATTTAGTGAAGACCAACATATACTTTTTTTTTCCATTTATTGTTACAGTTAATGTAGAGGAAAGTCAGAAAAAAAAATTAATCCCTGTTAACACTTACATTATAGCCAAAAGTCGTTCCCACAGCAGTCTCTTTTTTTTCTTTCTTTCTCTTGAAGTTAATAAGCTTGTTAACAAGAAATCGCAAAATGTAAACTCCTCTATCCGGAAGACTTTCCCATGTTGGAAAACTTAAAGTTACAGCTTTATCTCTGACTGATAGGAAATGCAGACACTGCCAAAAAAGGCCAAAAATAGTTAAATAAATGTAAACTTCATGATATCAACAATTACACACAATTTTTTAAATCTGAAGCATCTGCTGTACAAGTCCCTGTGAATGAGCTGTTACTACTGAACTGAGTATTAGAACGAGTGCATTAATATAAACCTTGCAGCAGCACTACCATCAGAACAGCTGTTACAGAGAATTAATCAACACTTTCCAACCAATCAGAATCTAAAATTCAACATCGCCTGGGGTAATTCTGCTTATTATATTCTATAGTACTTGGAATGGTGATTAAGGCCTAATTATATTGCAGCAAGAAAATATACAGAAAATACAACAATTCCCATAAATCCACAGATCATTTGATATTTGAAGACCATGTTCATTTTAATATAACGCGTTAAAGTTGTAGAGTCTAAAATGTAAAGCTTTAATATTAATTAAACCTTTTATGAATTCATAAAACACAATTTAGACAAATTAATACACTTTGTTTTTAGGGTCAGCCAGGTTTAATGTGAGTGAAAGGATTTTTTCCCCCAAAAAAGCTCAATTTCCTAAATTCTCACTGCTCTTCACTGCAGTTCCTGTATATCCCTTCTGCCCCACTGTGAACACAGAAGCCCATCTGGGTCAAAGAGAACTGAAAAGAAGTCAAGTGCACTATAAAGTTCTCAGCTCAGGCGAGACTGTGAAAGTGTCTGTGTGCTGAAAAATGTGAGCGAGCACAGATGAGGTGCAAATAAGTTTTAAAAAAAAAAAAAAGAAAAAAGTGAGAGTTCAGGAAGGTGTGAAGCAGCAGTCAGCTGGGTGACGATAATCTTCTCCTTCTGCTCTCTCCTCCACCTGCTCTGACTGTGTAACTTCCCGTTAACACCCAATCATTAAAATACTGCTGGAAAGCCTTGTCTCTGCGAAGTGCATCATTTTAAACCATTATAACACGGCTCTGCACTTGGAATTCATTTCACTGGTTTTAATTTTCCGCTCGTTAAAAGAAGCTGAGGCTAAAAATGAGTATTTAACATTTTTTACTGCATATCATGCACTAATGATAATCACAGGTGAGAATATCATTAATACTCAGAACTATTTTTCCACATGATTTCTGCAGTGCCTTGGGCCGAGACAGGAAATTGAAGGAGGGTGATGGCCAGGGACATGCAATGCCAAGTGGTCTAGGAAGTATGCTATAGCAGGAGCAGGTGCCTCAGTCCAGCATTTTCTCACACACTCATAAACACATGTGCACACGCACACACACACACACACACACACACACACAGGTGTGAGAGAGGCCCATTAAACATTAACACTCCTACTGACACAATGCACTAGGTAACAGGAGAAAAGAAGACGGGAAAAAAGTTGTATGCTACAAATCTAAAAAACAATTTTTGTACTAGGGATGCACCAAAATTCTTGCTAAGTAAATAAGTAAGTAAATATTGGCTGAAAAAAATTTTGATAAGGTATTAAAATAGTTTCCATAATATGATAAAACTCCATTTAAAACTCCAACAGATTAAAAAAAAAATTTTTTTTTTAGGTTTGGGTCCAGCATGTCCTAAATTTCACTTGCAGTTCTGGCTTCAGTGAAGAATTTTTATTTCAGTGCATCACTCATCACTCAAACTTTACCCAGCAGGACCTTCAAGTCATCCGCCCCACGTTTTCCCCAAAGGTACCTGGGCCTCTGTGAACAGGCTGAGATTTGATGTGCTGCAAAACCTTTAAATTGCCTTTTAGATCTAAACGGAGAGCAACGATCCAAAAGCCAAAGCTCTCCACCCGCAGAAAGCAGAATATTTTGTGAAAAAAAAAACAAAACCACAAAGCTGTTTTCTTTGGCTCTCCCAAATTTAACAAGGTTAATGATAAAGACATCTGTAACAATAATGAGAGCATGCATTCATACATCATAAAATGCACTTCCCCTTTATGTATTTTCTTATGTGTGCCTGAATTGAATGACCGCTTCATAATTAATAAAACAAAACATGGTTTTGGTGGTTCAGATGGCGCAACGCAATGCTACCTGTCAGACCAGTGTTTGTACAACTGCAGGGCAAACACGCCTGGCCAGCAATGAGAATGACAAGCATCCATTCCTGATACACAGAGCTAGAGCTAATGCTACGCTCTGCTTGCTCAGGATCCGGGGGGAATGTCCGTGACGGATATGCCCGAGAAAGACTTTCCATATCTGGGCCAAGACGAAATGGGGAAAAGATTAAATCCTTAAGAATAAAACTGGGCCAAGACTAGAAGGGGCAATCAGAATCTAAGTGGACCTGCATGAGTTTACATAAGGATACAACCTGGCATTTACAGATGTATAAATTCAGAAAAACAGCCAAAACGCCATGGTCAAGGTTTCAACTCGTATGTCCATCCTTGATACATCCAACGATTAAGAGTGAGACTGAAGGCAGAGCGTAAATATAGATTCTGACATACTCTTGTAGCTTAGAGCTTCAGGTCAATAGAAAAGGTTGCTAGCCCATATTTAGACTTCCATTTCTGGCCTCACCAACCTTTGGGAACATGGGACACGTGGGAAAATAAAGACTCAGAAGAGATGAGCAGGTAGAATGGAGAAAGAAAGCATTGTGTTGTGTGAGGAGGGTTAATGAGGCTTATCGGTGGCTGATATATGGTGCCCAGGGTGAGGACGAGGGGTGCAGTCATGCTGTCTATCTAAGCTCCATTAAAAGCACACAGCAGGGAACTGGAGGAGGTTTGGGGCTCAGAGCTACCTTATAAATCCGGAAAAAATCCCACTGGTAGAGCTGGAAGGGGTACAGCAATGGTCATCAATTGTGAAATTGTTTTTTTTTTTTTTTTTTTTTTTCACCTCAAACCACCTGATTCACTCACCTGTTAACTAGCAGATAAATCTCCTAGTAGATAAATCACCAACCTGCTGGACACTGACTGGAACTGATGACCCTTGGTGGACTTTAAGTCGATGTAAAACATACTCATTTGGCTGATGCATGTATCTAATACACAGTACTACACCGAAAACTTGGCAAAAAATGAAAACTTATCTACTGACATGCGTTAGGTCTTTCATAGGAGCATAACAACATGTCTTGTTCATTTTGCATGTTTGACTTGAGATATTATACCTAAAATACAGTGTGGTGTCTATGCAAATAGAAAACTGTTTGCATGTGTGCAAATACATATGAATGAAGGGCAGGTATTAAGTGAACTGTTCTATTTACTAATTACTCTTAGCATGGAATAAAAAGTTTATCAAAGTTATGCATTACTAAAAGATTCTATCATTTACCAAGTCTTAATATCGTGAAAGTTCCTTAAAGTTCTGAATTAGCATCACAAAATAATCAGGTTTTCTGAAATTATGACTACAATTATAAAGTAATGACCATGATAAAGTCATAATAACATGCAATTTTTGCTGCACATTCATTCTGCCAAAGCCAGCAGATTCCAAGACAGCCTGAACATCATGTTTTGATTTATTGTACCTTCCTAAGGTATTTTTAAACAGGTCTCCCAGCCTTTGTGTACATGTGGTGAATAAAGTCAACTTTGTTGCAATAGTACAAAGTTAAAATTTTGAGAAACTTTTTAGACTTAGTAAATGAATCATTCTTTTGTCAGTGGGTGAAATGGGTTTTTATATAGAGATTTTCTGAAATCATTAACTCTTCTCAGAGGCATTACTTCAATTTTATTTTTGACTATATGCTAATTTTTTTTTTTTGGCCTGACATCCTCAGTTGTTCTTTTCATTTTTTTTTTCCACACAGTAATGACTGTCACAGTGTTGGCCTGGATCTCTTAGAAATCTGAACTCGCCACGACTATTGAGAACAATCTGCACATGCAAAACCCTCATTAACATATTATTTTGTCCCTGACTTTGGAAGTGGTGCAATTATTCTATTTACGCAAATTATTCTTTGTAAATAACCTAAAAGACCCCCCACTAACTACACATGTGAAGCAAATAAAAAGTTTATAAGCAAATTAGTACTCAGTATTTATGATCTTTGTAAATGTTTCCACCAACTGAGAATGATCACAAATAGACACTATAAATATAGGAATGAGATCTGATAGTAATAGTGAAATTCAAAAGAAAAACATCCTAAAATGTTTATTAATCCAACAGAATGCTGGAACCTTCAAGCTAATTACTGCAAAGCTGAACATCCGTCAGATGGGAACAAACAGGGCCGTTTGCTAGACACTGATTAAGACCAGAGTTCAGGCATGAACGACTTTCAAAGGAGAATTTCCACTGACAATGTAATTTATTCTAAGACTAGTCCAAGACCTCAACAGAACTCTTTGAGGGGAGTTAAAGAGTAGCAAGGCTGCTGCCGCTTCTCCCCACTTTACTATGTCTACTTAGTAAAGATCCTCTGAAAAAACAGAGCAGTAAAGATAACATGAAGCTTTAGATAAGAAGGAGGTATCTGTCTCATTATCTGTCTCCCAAACTGGTTTCCTTTCTCAGCCTTGACCCAAAACCCCGAGGTGGGGAGAGGAGGAGAGAAAAATGGGGAGCGAAGCAGAAAGAGAGGATGTTTTTTGGTGTGTGTTACTCTGTTATCACAGTGGACTCTTATCGGGTGTTATCACACCTTTACTGCTAGGGCGCTCTCTGAGCCCCAGATAAACAGCAGTCAGATTATAATGAGTGCAGAAAGAACTCAACTCTCTCACCAGAGGATGAACAAGTACTAGAGAGAGATGGCTTGAACATGTGTACAGAAATCATAAATGAAAGAGTACTGCCTTAGCAACAATGCTTTTATACGTCGTATAAAACAGGATCAGATGCAATGTCTGATAACATCCAAAATCTCTAACATGACGGGCTCCTTCTGCTCTTCCAGCCTTCGTCCCCATGTTGCTCATCACGTCTAACCTTTGACCCCTTCATCCCTCCTTCTGGTCCTGACTTACATTTGTCTTTCCACCTCACTTCCCCTTCACACTGCCCCAGAGAGAGTGAAAGAAAGGAGGAGAAAAAGAGAGACATGGATATAAATTAGGCTGTGAGCTGAGTGCTCCCCTGGCATGGTGGTTAAATCAGAGGGATAAAGATGACGGCCATGGGCAAGCCCTGTCCTTGGCTGGATCCAGACTGAGTTTCCATCAGTGCCAGGATGGAGTCAGGGAAAGGGGGGGGGGGGGGGGTGGGGGGCCGGGGGGGACTAGGGGCTAGGTCTAAAATCTGCAGATCTGCTAAAGCAATCAAATCTCTCTCAATAAATCTACATAAAGTAAAAAAGATGACAGACTTTCCCCTAAATGTGACAAGTATAAAAGCAATGATTCTCGAAGTAGGAAATGGTGCTTTTCACTTCAGCAAAATCAGACACTCGTTTTAAAGGAGGGGGATTAGACCGCGTAAATTGCTTGCTTTTAAGAAAATCCCCCCAAAAGCTTCGGGTGCCCCTTCAACCCCCCTTCAATAAACTGAGATGAGGTCACTGCAATCTTCCCTCGTTCTGTTGAAATCCCCTCTCCCCAAGCCAGCGCGCTAATGCTCCCCAACGGAGTTCCCTTACTGGCGCTGGAGTCGAATTTATCCCTACGGTGTGACTTACAGTCTGACAGCTCTCCCAAACGACACCTCAACTCTCCATCGTCCAAGGTCGGGCCAGCTCAGGTACAAGGGGTTAAAGGGTTAAAGGTGAAGGCGTGTACTCTAATGGAATAGGCAGATTGTTACTATAGGTGGATGGACAAGAAATGCAATGAAATTAATTAAGAATCCCTGAACGCGGGAAAATTAAAAACGCATCTTCTGTGTGTAGCAGGACTAAGTTAGCTGTAATGTTATACACAGAGGCCTTGACTTACTAAACAAATAGTATTAATTTGTGTGTGCAATCAGATAAATCGCAAGATTTATAAGGAATACTTGCATCAATTCTGGCAAGGGGGTGGGCGATGGATGGAACATTATTTAAAGTTTTTGAGTGTGGTGTTCATGAGCAATCACCAGTTTGGATCTCTAACAAATATTCTGGAAATGGATGCATCATTACACAACAAGCAAAATAAAACATGTTCAGAAACATTCACAATCACAATTTTAGCAATTATGAAACAATATAATTTTGTCTTTAATACCTGCCCTTGCTTTGTATTGATTTGCACACACAGTCACCATTCCTGAAGTCACCTTTAGAAAGTTTAGCAAATCTCATTGCAGGGGCTAATTATACATTCTTTGCATAGATTTTTTTCCACCTTTAGCTAGAAATGCCCCACTGCAACTGCATATTCATTAAGGCATACGGGTAAAGATAACATTGCTATTTTGTGAAAGATACAATCCTGGGTTTTTTTGCAAGTGTCTTTCAGGTTTGTGTGTGTTTTTACACAAATACATTTAGTGAATGATTCAGAGTTTTATGTCTAGTACATGTTCAGGTAATAATTTTTTTCATAAAGGATGGACATTTAAATAAAGATTTTACCCTGTCCCTCCTTAACTCAGCTCTGCAGACTGATATATCTTTCCACTCGATCTTTATTCCTTTCTCTATTTTTTTAAACTGTGCATTGGACACTCTAGACTAACCGTAATGACACTCCTATAAGAAAAGAATGGACTCAGTCGAGGCCGGACTTTGCCCTGGCGGTGAAGGGTTGCGGTTGTTGCACTAAACAGGACCGACCGCATCTGATTAGAAATGCCTGGAGAATGAGGTTCAGGCCGATCTGTGCAGCCCATCAATCAAGTCTAATTGTGTTTCTGGGCTAATGTGGCCAGGAGTGGACGCACAAGTTGCACCCGATGCCAACCACAATGCTGGATGAGGTCAAACAGTTTGGTGGAGGCAGTGAGTTTCGAACACAATCACAACGAAAGCCTGGCACACACGCCCACCACAAAATGATGAAAGTCCGGTTTTAAATTTTTGCTGATTCTGAGTCTGAGCTGAAGGCATATGGTTGTGTCTACGATTGCGAATAAGCATTTTTCAGAACTGAGGTCACGTTTTCAAAATTCAACAGCTCTCAACATGGATGAAACTCTACAAAAAAACTTTTCATTGATTCGAAATCATTTTGTATTCAAGCTCTATCACGGACCAAACTATTGGTCAAATACTTACTAATTGCAAATGTTTACTCATATTGTTCTAAAACTGGCGAAATTTAAAACCAGATGGATAAGAGTTTGGATTGAACTACAATCAAAACCTGAAATTAAATTATAAGGATTACAGACACAAAGAGAAAAGAGGCAGAAGGGAGAAACACCACTGTACCATTACCCTGTAGATTTCTGTTCAAACATTATTTCACCAAGCAGATCATTTTGTGATTGCACAGGATACAAAAAGATTTCGTTTTCTTCATGCATCTTAATGATGGAGTCATAATTCCTTCTAGAAAGGTGAAAAGTTTATGGCTGTTTTACAAATAACCTGACATCCCGACCTTGATTGCAAATTTGTGCTCTTTTTATTCACAAAATTACTTATTTTCAGGAATGGATCAAGCAGAGAAAAAATGTTTCCAGTGTTGAGCAAGAGAGCAAAGTAGGCATGATGTTAATGAGAATTTAAAGTCAAACGCACTTGAGTAAGTAAACAAAATTCAAACAGTTAGTGTATACAGTGAGGTCCAAATGAGGGCACTAGTGAAAGATTTTCATTACAAATTACATTATCAGCAACAACTTGAGTGGAAAGTAGAGTTTTAGAAATATTTGCATGAATTTCTATGTATTTGGTACATCCCCATTTTGCTTTAATAAGCAAAGCATGCACTCAAGCTGGCATGGACTCAACATCATGGAGTATTGTCTAAACATGTGCTTCAGTGGAAGAGATAAGATGCAAGGAAAATCTGACCTTTTGTACAAAGGAGTTAACAATCAATATCATACATTTGCTTAAATTTAAATAGAGACATAGAAACAGCACAGAATCTTGAACACTTCCTTTCTGTGTTTGAAATTTTACAAAAATCTGAAAACTATGTTTATTTATGGTTTTAAATGAAAATAAATTCCCAAATTAGTTTCAGTGTGGTCTCAGACTTTGGGACCCCACTGTATATTACTGCAAACCACAAACATGTATCTGTTACAGTAGTGGAATTTATCTTTGCAGCACTTTTAATGCATATATTGTGGTGGTTTTACATCAGTGTGTTCCATACAGTAATATGGTTTCTAATGTAAAGACTGTAAAAATATGCTTATACTATTAAACAAAGGTTATTACAGCACAAACTAGAGGGAAAGACGTACAGCTAACGAAATGACACTAAGTGTTTTTTGGTCTAGAAAACTACAGCTAGTTTTTTTAGTCTCTTCTGAGACATGTTTTTGGTATTTTTGGGAGTTTTAGTGACTAGTGATTAATGCTTGTTATCAAGTACAAAAAAGTACACTCTTCTGACTGATTAAGACTGATCATAAGTTCTGAACAATCTGAAAGGGCAGCGTAGGCTTTTCTTCCTGCCAATCATAAGCTCCTCACTCTGCAGAAGTTCCTGCACTGTTAGTAGCTCTTTAAAAGAACTTAACAGCTCACTACACATGTGTAAAAATCCATTACTCAACCATGGAGGTTCATAAATGTCTTCTCTTAAGTCGGCCTAATGGTTTTTATTAATATGATAGGCCCTGTGTGTGCTTTGGCGCAGCTAGTACGGCTGCTGACAGGCTAAGCCAATGACAGCAAAAACCTGAGACAAAATTCGAGCGAAGGAGAGGAATTCATGAAAAGATCAAATGTGACATTTTCCATGTTTAGCTCGGCCTGAAATAGCCATCAAAGCGGAGACGTGAAGGGGATGTGAAGTTTGTTGTTCAGAACAGACAGCAGATATTGTTCAACCACACAGTGACACCTTCATCTTTTGGGGACTGATTACCAACCTCAGGATCTTTTACTGGTTTTAAACTAAGCACTGATGAGTTCACTTTCTCTTTTAATAAGAAATGAGTGTGCTGATTTGATTTGGTCACACACTAGCTTAGCTACAGTGAATTTAAAGACAAAATACACAGTTTTGACCCACTTGCTAGCTTCTCATCTGTTTGCAGATATTTTTACATCAGTGAAAATAAGTTTGCTGAACGTGTAATATAATGCACAGTTCACTGCGGCCTTGTTCTGCCATGTTTACTCCCATTTCCTGCCTGTTTAAATTAGCCTGCATTTACGCTGCCCAGGATTCATGGGCCTGTCAGCCAGCAGCTGGCCACAACAGGCATCCGGCAGCAGACTGCACTGGGAACAGTCACGTATCTACTACCACAACTCGCAACCGCTCAGCCGGGGTGCCACTTTCACACCAGATTTTTTTTTTTATTTTAAATAAAGCATTTCAAGCAAATAAAAACTTAGAACAACTTCTGTTCATCCAAAAACAGTAGGCAGGATGTTTGCAGCTTGTACAGTGAAACACTCTCCATTAGACTGTTTTAAGTACATGGGTACTGACTGAACATCTCATGCAGAGAAAAATGTTAATGTTCTCATCTATCAGCTATAGGAGCTACATGCAGTGAAATTAAAAGTTCTGGCAGTAGAAGCTCTGTTGGCTATCGTGACACTATCCGTTACAGTTCTTTCTGAGCCTGTGTGATGTATGATAGAGAACCGGATTCACAAACAATCTTTCCTGATTTGATCAAAGTAAATAAAATGGATACGTGGCTCCAGCTTGTCCAAACCAACATGTCCAACATCCGTGTGTGTGTGATCATGTGAGTGAGAAAGAGCAAGAGAGAGAAAAATAGATAAAAAGGACAGGAGAGAAGGGAAACAGGGAAACAAATATAAATTATTTTGACTAGAAATGTATTATCTAACATCAGCCCCCTATATTTTGCATTGTGTGCAGTCAAGTGCAAAGGTCTGCCTAGCCTTAAAAGAAAATGCAGAAGAAACGTACAAAAATGTACTTTATTCCAAAAATATTTAATGGATTCTGTGATCAGCTTAAAAAAAAGTTGAATTGCTTCTGAAAGTGATATAAATATTCTCTAATACATTGCAGGCCCACCCTCTGCCTTTAGAACTGTCTCCAGGGACAATTTATCCCACGTCAGGGTTAAGAGTACGCTGTGTGCGTTTGGCTTCTACGTCTTGGCAGAGACTTTCTTTTTCTTCTCTTGTTTATCCACGATTTTTTTCCTAGTTTTGTTATCGTTTTGTTCTTCTGCTTTTTTTGTGTGTGAATTCTTTGCTGATTCTGGACTGCTATTTTTTCCACCTACAACCTTTTGCATAACTTCTGAGCAGCTTTTGGATCCTCTCAGTTGTAATATTTCTCCCCGTGTTGTTTTGTGGCCGGATAAACCCATTTGCAGATATTTTTTTCACCATTCGAGGACCTTAGGGGTGGGTGGGTGGATTGTTTACACTTTTGCACTCAACTAGTACAGGCGTCATCACTGGCACTATTTTGGCAACTGCTTATCACGGATATTGTGATTATGGTGAACTACAAGAGAGGAGTGATCTACATTACAAAATAAAGAATCAATTCAGATTTGCTCATGAGGCTTGACTAGAAGACAAGTTTATATATGACCTAGCATTCCCTAAATCCTAAAAACCTTATTAGATTTACTATGTACACAAAGGCTTTGTTTTGGTTTCGGCACATTTAATTCCTGATTTGACAAAATGCAGTTTGGGGAGCTTATCTTTGGAGGACCGCTGGGTCACTGTGTGGCTAAAAGACCTTCCTGTACACCAGTCGTTTAAACAGAAATGCAACATCCTGTGAACGACTTAAGCTTTATTAAAAAAAAAAAAAGGGGGGGGGGGGGGGGGGGATTGACAAAAAAAAACAAACAAAAAAAAAAACACGTACAGCATCAGGGAGAGGAAAAACCCGGGAGCGAGGACATAAAACCAGCACTGACCACAACAGAGGATGAGCAGGCGGTCTGGCTGAATAGAGTCTGGCAGAGTGTGTGAAATAAATGGAGGGGCGTGAGCTCGTAAAAAAGTGTGTGTGTGTTTAAATTTACTGTCTGGATCCTACTGAAGACATTCTCCAACCAATCCACACCACTTGCATTATTTATGCACTACTAGCCTCCACTTTGCTTTCATTATGAAAACTAAAGCCTACATGTTCAAACAGTGTTACCAGAATATAAGGGGTGGGGAAACATGGGAAGGCAGTAATTACAACCCAGTTCACTTAAAAACATTTTATACGCTTCTGAAGTAAACATATATCAAATGCTAGTGTGTGATTTGACTGGATCTCTGGGGAGTTTACATTTCACTCATGCACCCAAACGAAAAGAAATGGGCACAGTGTATAAAAAAGTGTTATGCAGAGGGGATTGGATTTTCATGTGACTTCACATGCCTCAGGGCACCGGTGTGGATTCAAATGTTGACTAAAATAGAAGTGTATCTGTCCTGAGCAAATTTACACCTAAGAAACACTTTTGGTGTGAATTAGCCTCTAAAAATGTGCATGTTTTGTGTGACATCACATGACGGACCTATTTCAGGAATAAAACACTTGAAGGTGTGCGTTTATAGGAAAATAACCAGGTGATCCTGAAGTATTCCACTAAAACAGTAATTTTCCAATGATTACAATACGAAATTCATTACAGAATGAAATACATTTTATCCATTTATAGTTATATTTAATGTTGTGTAATGTCAGTTCCTGTTATCACTTGCCTTATAGCAGCTATAAACAGCCGTTCCCTCACCAGCCTCTCTTTTTTCTCTCTCTTGAAGACAAAAAATGCAGCTTGTCATGTTACCAAGAAACCGTAAAGCGCAATTTACTCTTTCCTGCGGTGAAACTTAGTTACAACTTTAACTAATGGTTATGAAGTGCTGACACTGGAGACTCCGTCCAAAATGCCAAATAAAACTCTCCTCAAAGAAAACATTAAAAATACACAATGTTTTCTGTTTATGTGTAGCGTCTTCCATACAAATCACTGTGTAAGTTGTTACTTTAGCAACGATAAGATATTAGAATGAGGGCATTAATGTAATCCTTGCATCTGGAACTACTGTCAGAGCTGCTGTTACAGAAAACTAATCAGCACCTTCTGACCAATCAGAATGGAGAATTAACCAGTACTGTGGTACAGGCTTTTAATATGGGTTTATGCATTTATACTATACGTATGCATAAGGACTTGTAAAGTCCGGGTTGTCCTGCTCCTGTGAAAAGACAAGGGGCTTCAGGAAAAAAGCTGAATGATTTGGGGCAGTACACATGAGCAAGGCCTACATCACAAAGCTCTGCATCACGTCCAGCAACAATTCAGGAGCTAAAACAGAGCACATCATCTTGTAATTCTGAAGCCTGGTAAAGACCACAGACATGCTGAAGACCACAGAAACCTGCTCTGATGAAGGGACTGGGTGATAGCAGCACAGCTACTAAACAGCGCTCCACTAAAAGTGCCTATCAAAATTCTTTCTTCCGAGGTATCCTTAATGCGGGATAAAAACTTCATGAGGGAATTACAACAGATCAGAAGACAGACGATAAATTGCGACTCTCTTCTCAGCCATGCAGGTCCAAGCACTCTGCTATCTGATCTCCCTTATGTCATGAAGCAGATAGCAATCTTCAATATTACTGCAGCGTACAGTAATAAAGCATAATAAAGGAAGGACAGTAAGCCAACAGACAGGAGGGATGAGTTCCAAATACGTAAATGAGGAGAGAGGTCAAGGAAGATATCAGTCAGACAAGCCTGTGAAAGCTTGCATCCCTTCCAGTCCCACATCTGAAAGTGATTCTGCTATTAGAGGAAGACTCAGAATTCGAACAGCAGAATCTCACCCTAGGTTACACGCCTTGAACTGTACATATGGTATGCACATGCACAGCATCTAACACACCAAATGCTTTAGGTCCATTTGGTATGGAGAAGGTTATATGATATATGCGTGCATTTGAAAGTGTCCAACTCGCCAGAAATTGAAATATTCATGATCTCTCTGTTTTGGACTCTTGAACAAGGCCAAATGAGACCTGGCAAGTGTGTCTGAGGAACAAGGTGTGAGCGCTGGTGAGCATCTGCACTCAGCATGACGCCACATTTCTGCAGAATTGTGCTTCGTTTTTTTTGCACCATACCCCGCTGAAAATGATCTTATTGGGGGGGGTTGTAATGTTGTTCACCAAAATCAGTAGCAGTTCTTTCACCATCAGTAGGAATGGAGAGATTCCTGCAAATGAGTAATTCCATGACTGGGATGCCATTTGTGTCCCATTGATAATACATGTGCAAATATGTGTGCAAAGTAAAGGTAAAAGACATTTTAAACATAAATAACTTAGACAAATAACTTAAAACATTAATAAAACCTATATACAGCACTTTTGTCTTTAATGTCCTTATGCCATTAGCATAACCACATTTTGTGCATTTGCTAATTCTGCGCTAAAAATTCAACCCTGTTACTTTCAATCCTGTTACTTATTTAAGAGCAAAATGCAGTAAAGAAATCTTGTAAATTCAATTTACTGAGTGGTTAAATGCTTGTTTTCTTATATTCAACATAAAAATTGTGAATTTTTAAGAGATTCAGGGCTAAATATCGTCTGTACAAATGCTGTAAATGTAAATATAAATGTAAATTGCACCCCAAGTGTGGAATTACCCAAACACCACACAACACACAGTGTTCATTTAACTGTCCTGATCACTCACTCTGTAGGTGCTTCAGATGAAGCTCAGCCCTTTTGATCCACTAGAGACCATCAGAAACACCTCTTGGATCAAATAACACAAGTTGGCACAAACAACCTGAACCTCCTGCATCTTGCTGATTTTAACCCCAGCAGGTCTCCTGTAATGCCGGCCAAAGCTGTCTCAATTAAATCACTGCAAATAATTCAATTTCACAATGAAGAGAGAGAATCGAGGCCTGCTGGGTTTTTGTCGAGTGGCAGCCTGTGATGACCGATGCACAGTCTTCTGGAAAGATTGGAAAAGCCTATCTCTCAGTACGCATGCCTGCTGATGAAAGCAGTCGCTCAAGAAGAAAAATAAATGCACAGATGTCTCTCTCTCTCCTACTCCATATTAAAGATAGGACAGAAAATTAAAAACAACCAATTTTTTTTGGGAGGAGAAAAGTTATAAAAAAAAAAAATAAAAAAAAACAGAAAACTTTTAAACAGCATTTGTTTTCGAGCCAAATGGTTGTCATCGAGTAGCCTACATATAAAAAATGTTTTTCAATAATGTGAAGTCGAGCCAAAAACCTGCCAGGAAGACAGTTCACTGTGCTAGGAAACACATGAGCATTGTGCGGAGCTTGGCAACACTACTGCATATCACTCTTCTTGAAGAATGAGGGTTGTTTTAACATGAGTATAATGCACATATATAGACTTCCAGACAATTTATTTTTATGACGTTGCAAGAGTTTCAAAATGGATGCAAAAATTGGGAAAATATGCCTCAGGAATTAAACCTACTGACTGTCTGCAGACAATTTACTGGCAGGGAAGGTAGAATAATGGCTTCAAAAAGGTGAGACCAAGAAAAAGATGCACTTATGTATTCCTGAGGAAAGATTTATAAGAGTGAGATGAAATCTTCACGTGAAGTTTCCTCCTCAGTCCCACTTAAATCCCCTCCTTCATTTATTTCTGGCTTTAAGAAAGAGCTGGGTAGCATTTGAGTTAGATTTTTGTTCAAGGAAGAGAATTTAAGGCTAATAAAACCAATATATTGGACTATTTATTTTCTGTAGGAACACATTTTACTCTATAAAGGGGCCTAATGGCATTTACACACAGCCAGTCTGATTCACAAAGCCAATAGGAGATTTATGGGCAGTGTGCTTTAGTGTCAGCTAGGGGCTCACTCATGAGCCAAGCCAGATGGATTTAATAATCAATAATGACAAATCCAAGTATCTAAAGAAACCTTTGCAGTACCATGTCCACTCACGGCCGAATCTTTTGCGCATACGTTCATTTGTACATACGTTTATATACTCAGTGCTAAAAGAGATCATGGAATACGTTTAGTGATGCCAATCATCAGTGCATACATCTTTAACCATCACCCACCTCCTCCAGGCTCATCTTTTGTAGCTCTTCCTCCCAGGCGTCCCTCTGGCTGCGGTGGTAAGCTGAGGGTGGAGCCAGGTCCTGCAGGATGTGGGGGTCTCTCTCATGACAAAGGGCTGTGAGATGGCCAATGTACAATTTCAGCTTACTGCGGTTCTGATTGAGGTCTATGAGAGGGGGAATAATCTGTACAAAACAGAGAAGAAGAGTCCTGTTAGCAATATAATCCAGCCGATATCCTCTGTGCAGCAATGGTTCCAAGCAGGAAGCACATTTAAGAAGCCAGGACACAAATGGAATATCTGTTACCATATGTGACTGGTACAGGAGAGCCAATTTTCTAAAAAAGCGATAAACAGTGACACAACGTAAATGATTTCAGATGATGAGAAAAAATTTGTAATATAAAACACATTACTAAATCACAGTAAATCACAATCACATAATGGCGTAATCAAAATTCTTTGTGGAAAAAAGGAACTGAGAAAAGTAAAATTGTGTTCCAAGCCCAGAAACCTTATCATACATCATCCCTCAGTTTGATTTGTAATTGTACAAACATTCCGCACAATTATGGTCTTCTTCTGATTGTCCTGTAGAAACTAGAGATCTGGGGAACAGCCTTAACATCCAAACCATACTGATATCAATGAGATATATATATAAAAACACGACTTGCCATACACACCCCATCTCACATTTTCAGCAAGTGAAATGTACACTCATTCAGACCACATGTGCCTTGGAGTGCCTTCCTGGGCTTTCATAAGGAGTGAAGTTTGGGTATGAAAGAGATGCTTGGCCCAACACATTCTTCATCCCCAAGTCCGTTTGATCTTCTAGCACAGAGTAAAAGAGAAGGATGAATAAAATACTGCAGCTCCAGAGAGGAGGGAGGAAAGGTGTGGGCAGACAGGAGATACAGCCACGGATAGCGTGGAGCCGAGTAACAGGATAGGTGTGCTAAGGTAGACCCAAACCCCGGCCTGCCAGAACCCTCCTTCAGCCTCCTAACTGCCTGGCTTGGCTTTTAAGAGATTGAGTGTTGCATGCGCTAAATGCTCTATTGTCTTTGGACTGCCTGAACAAGAGTGGATAATTTCTCTGAACTTCTGCATCCAACATGTGACAAAAGAAGATCGACAGAACCTTTCCCTTTTAACGAAGTAGAACAGAACTTGAGAAAGTTGAGTTAATGCTCCCAATGGGCTTCATTTATCAAGCTGGATATGAATGCATTTATTCAAAATTGTTCACAAGAGCATTTACAGAAGAAATGTGGTATTCATGAAAATCCAGTTAGTTTGGAAAAACATTTGTATCATACTAGAGCATACGAGTTTGCGTAAATTTATGTATGAGGAGATTCACTAATGTGAACCTCGACTGATCAGCTTCAAATCATATAACTGGTGATAAGTTACTGCAGTTTTTGCAGTATATATTTAAATAATATTTAAATATAAACATGAATTTAGTGTACATTTTGTGAAACTCGTTATTGACTTGAAAGAAAGAACTTCAAAGAAAACCCATAAATTAGTATAAATAAGACTATGCATTGAATTAGGTTTGCCTACACTGCAATGACTGAGCTGCATTACAGGAACATTCAGCGTACAACGTGCTCAGGAGGAACTCTTTCACTGCTTAGTCATCATTTTTTCATTTCTCTTTTATGGACTTTTGTGGCCGGAACTAAATGCGTATCAGCTGTGCAGTGAACACGCTTTGCACTTTACAGCTGATTTAATTTATCGACATATGCACATGAGTACGAAGAAAATCGGTGTTACAGAAACTTGTGTAAATCTGACAGGTTTAATTCTGTTAGGCCTACGAAACCTATTTACACACAACTGTGCTAAAAGCTCAGAGACTCACTGTTTGGGCTGCACAGGTAAATGGAAAGCATCCACAGTTACCTGAGCTTGGTAGAAAGTGAAAGTTTGTAAATAAGTAAAGGCTGCAGGGATGGCCCGATGGAGAATCTATTAATCTGAGGTTTGCAAACACTTGTTGAAATGTTTGGTTCCAGATGCACTATTAATTCCTACTACACCATGTATTTTTTCCCAGGCAAATCTTATTCTGTTTTTGTTAGCTCAGAATGAGATTTCTACATGGTGTACACTAGCTACTGAATAAAAGAGTGACAGAGGGATACCACAAAAAATGGTGAAAAAGATAAGAGAAAGAAACAAAGAAAAGTCAGATGCCACCAGTAATAATGTGCTCCTTTGAACTATAACTACTTCATATTTATAACACCATATGAAAGTCTGTGTATTGGCTTTTTATTGATAGCTGGGACTAATAATGTACATGTGCGGATTCCTTACTCTACCTGAACACTCTGTGCCATCTGGTCAGCCTCACCTAAAAACCTCAATCACGGATTTTTTACCAGTCAAGGTTAACACATGGAGGATATTTGGGACCACTAGCTCAGTTGGCAGGCACAGAGAGAAGAGATCATGGCTTTAAAGAGGCAGGATAATAAAAGACTTTTAAACCACTGTGACTGAACTGCTTTCTCGCAGGCCAGGCGGTTACATTCAGAAAACAGCTGCATTCAAATATCTTCGCTTTAGCCGTAGCAGCATCTTTTTCTTCCTTTCCTTTCCTTTTTTTTTTTTTTTTTTTTTTACCTCTCTTAAACAAACACATTCTTGTTCACTAGCCCTGTTGACCGGGAGCATTTTGTTCCCTAATAACCGCCTTTAAAACAGGTCCAAAAAATGATGGGATTTGTTTCCACCACAATTCGTTTCTCCTATAGCATTAAGTAAGGAGGAATGGGATCCATCGCTCATGCTGAAGACAAATGTCCTCCCAAGTGCTACACCATTTGTATAGTCATGCAACAGCTGACCTGCTTCTTCTCTTCGGTGATAAACAGCCCAACAACACTGTAGCATACTGTGCTAGCATGTATAGTACATGCGGACAAGTGGACTGTTCCAGAAACGTTTCATGAGGATGGATGATTCCTGCTCATGAGGACGACGGCAGTTATTTTAGCAGTTAGCATCAATCTCGCCAGCTGGCAGGGTTTTCTGGTGGCTGGATTTTGTCATCAGTGTTTTGCTAATGTCATGTTATTCCGTCGTGTTAAAAAGTTTGTGTGGTGAAGCGAGGCGTCAGGGGTCATAAATAATAAGAAAATAACAACAAATATTATGTCCAGGTGGTAGATTTATGACGATGGATTTTTTTCTCCACTCAAAGGACCGTTTGTGTCCTTGTGTTAGTGTGCGCTATGGACAGTCAAGGCTGTGTGTGTCTTGTGAATAACATTGTGGAAAAATGATGTAACACCACGGTCAAACTTTCATCTATCTTTATTCTTTGCTGTCTCTGCTTGTGTCCTTTCATTCCTTCTGAAAGATTATTCAGTGTCTTTTAGACCGTAATCCAAGATCATGGATGCTGGCTTACGCTGTTTCCCACAGATGAGTGAGGCAAACTAGTAGTGAACTGGGTAGATGTGTTTTCTAACATTATTCCCATTTTCCTGTCACATTCTTCTCTGAAAACCACACAGCCTCAAGACACTCTTGGCTGAAAGTCCTTTGGCTTGTGGGTAGTGGATATTTAAGTATACTATTAGTGATACTATAAGTGAGTAAGATGAAGTAGTTGCCTCATTTTACAGAAGATTGGATACTGAACTCCAACCCAGCTGCTCCCTCTCAAAATGTATTCTCTGGCCTCATCTACAGTCTCCGCATTGGGAGAACTACTCATAGGAATCTCGCTCAGCCCCTATTCATTATGACCTCTCTAAAAGAAGCTGTCTTCGCTAGATGCTGGACTGAAATACACGTCCACACATACCTGGCACTGTCATACCTCAAACCTCCCCCTACCTCCTCCAATGTCCACGGGAGAAAAAGAGTAGACCGCTCATCAACAACCCAGCCTCCCTGTTCTCTTCCCCCTTCATCAATCACCCATCAGTTCATCTAGCGCTATTCGATACCCATGCTGAGAAGTAGCCATGTGGATCAATGCTGTCAGTCAGGCAGTCCATCAGAATGGAGCCAATGGCTTCCTCCATATGGTCCAGAGCAAAGGGAGTCCCAATGCAACAGGAATCCAAACTCCAACATCAGCCTGTGCGGGGGAGGATCTGAGGATCGCAAAGAGGCCACCATGCCTCTTGGTAGCACAAGCTAGACTTTAATGCACATCCTTTCCCTATGGTTGCGACTTTTATTGGGCTATCCACTTACAGCCACACAGTGCTATTTGGCTAAGAGAGGTTAAGAGCAAAAAAGGTAAATGGATAGTGGACTGCAAAGCCTAAAATCTGCAGGCCTCTGACAAAGCCGGTAGGCCTGTGATCATAAAAACGTTTTATGAAAGAGACAAATCTACTCACAACGGAGCAAAAAAGTCTTGAAAAATGGCCACCACACACATTCATGCATACAAACGTTCTCTGTTTCACTCTCCTGTCTCAACCCCCTCACATCCATGGCAATCTGAGCACAGAGCACAGATGTGGAATGGAGATTAAGAGCAGGTGAGTTTGTCTGTCTTCCGATGTAGTCATATCGTATATTTGAGAGCCTCTACCTTTCTGCACTGCCTCTCTCCACAACTCACAATATGCCTCTATTAACCTTGCATATATATACACTCTATTCCGCTGCGCAGCCCTATAGCACAGGCTTTTTAACACTAAAAAAACACAGCAGCAACATTAATTTTTTAAAAGACGCAAGATTTATGTGTATTATGGCTCGGAGGCTGTAGCTTTTTACGAACTTAAAGCCTCGTCACCCATTTATGCAGGCGTTTTATATGAATGCCATTAGATTTATACACTAAGAAGGGGGGGGGTTTATGGCCATTGACGTGCGCAGGCTAGAGCTCTCAGTCAGTGATTGGCTAATATAAAGAGCAGGCCTTTATTAGCACAGCAAGAGGGAAGAGAAGCCAGGCAGGTCTGTGTTGACTCTGGAGAAGCATAGAGGGAAATTTTACACTAACTTGCAATGTCACCTCCATAGCGCCATTTAAACAGACCATGAAGTCTGCAGTCTATAGACTGTGTTCCATTCATTGTGCATGTGTTTGCTTCATAACAATTAGTAAAAGGAGTTCTAGTCGGCCGAGATGAAAATTAAGTGCCTGGAAAAGGAAGGAAAGGCTGTTTGGAATTACATTCAGCCCCAGGAGGAGGTTAAGTAAGTGGCAGTCAGGGTTATGACCTGTGAGGTGTTAGAGGTTAGGGTTAAAAAGGTTGGAAACTGCTCAGAGAGATATGAAGTGGGCTATTCTTCCTGTGTGTAGTACAGGGAGGAGAAAATACATACACTTTTAGTATAGTGAAAATACATCAAGCATACTGGGTGGAAATAGGCAAGGCAGGATAGTCTCTCATACAACAAAGTATATAAGTAACCCACCATTTAAGTTCCCTTAAGTCCCTTCAAGTTCTAAGCAGTATAAACACACAAAAAAGGTCAATTAAAGATTTAGCGTTTCTATTTTCTACATTCTTATCCAAAATAATGATTCAGTTATTTATTTTACTAAGCCCTCTTCTTCGTCTTAAGAACCTGAACTAAGAAGATTTTAAAAAGAAGTGTTACCCAAGTACATTTATTCATTTGGCGAAAGCAGTTGAAGCTTACGAGCCTTGCTATAGGAGACAGACCACTTGGAGGTACCGGGATTCAATCGTACAACTTCCCAATCGGTAGTCCTGAGCCCTAACTGCTGGTCCCTAACCATATTCCTGCCTACCCTGCTCCAACAGTGGACAAAAACAAAACCACCAAATTCCTTCATTTTCAATGAACTTTGGAGATTTACAGTGACAGGATGGTGAGCAACTGCTCACTGTGCAAAGTGGCTGGGGCAAGCGACATGAGGGACAGTGGTAGGGTTCGCCACAAAAAAAAATATTTAAAAAATATTTGTGCTTTTTACTTCCATATCCAATGCGGTATTTGTAAGTGATTGTGACCAGCAAATGTTTTTTGTTGATTCTGACATGTACTGCACGGATAAAATTGATACACAGTCATTGCTCTCCAGAAACGCTATTTTTAGTGGGAAAACGTCTGATTTTTAGTCTTGCATATGTTCTATAGCCAGCTCTGTACATTGTGCAACTATATCACAATAGCCAGGGGCTACCAGAGAAACTATGGCAAGACAGGAACTCCCAATAGTGACTAGAAGTGGAAGACCTAGCGAGAAAGTCTAGTAGTATTTGTCACCAAACATGGCCAAGAACAGCCTAGCTTTACTTCAACTTTTAACTGCAAAAGATCAACCATCCCTAACTCCCTCAAACAATATTGTCATAACTTAAGAGTTATTCTAATGACATGGGACGGTTTGATCTCTTCTAACCAGTGATTATTTTGCCCTGGAAAGCTTATCGGGTCATGGTGTTCAAAAGATTTCTTTCCAGTCTGAAATCAATCTATGAACGTGTGTACATGTGAAACTGCAGATAGCCAACAAGATTGCAACCTTCAAGATTATGAAGCTTGTACACAGCTACACTATATGTCCAAGTGTATGTGGACACTTGACCATCACACCCATATGTGGAAGGTGGAAGCACACAATTGTTTAGAACTTCTTTGTACACTGCAGTATTAAGATTTCCCTTCATTGGAACTAAGAGGCCCAAACCTGCTCCAGTACGACAATGCCAAGCGAAGGGGGAACTACATCTGTAATGGGATGTTCAACCAGCACACATGGTGTGGTGGTCAGATGCACACACACTTTTGGCCATAGAGGGTAAGTGTATAAACAATATCAGATGATCTGTGAGCTGTGAGTGGAGTGTGTGAGGCTGAGATTACCTAACAACCAACTAAGCATGATTTGAAAAATTGCTACCAGTGTGAACGCAGGGGTAGTTTTAGATTAGGTTACAGAATAAATGTATATCTTGGGCAATCAGTGTCTTTTGGGTCTGTTAAATTTTGAGAATCTATTCTTACTTAGCTCTTGTACATACTCTTGATACGTCTGCCCACCCTGCTGCAGTGGGATGTTAATGCATCATGTTCACACAAAACTCCCATGAGCACTTCAGAGTCGGAGGCCTCTGGAACATCTCACAACAGAACGGAAAACGAAAAAGGAAGATGAAACTAGCTCTTTCATCCTGAGGTCAGGGGGAATTCCCCAGTGTAGGCACTCATCACCATGAGACCCCCGTGGAGAGGCAGGGAAAGTAACGTGGAGAGAACCGGAGGAAGAAGCCCCTTACATAATCAGGACAGAGGCAGATGCATGTAACAGAACCACAGAAGTGCAGAGGGTATAAAACATGACCTTTTTCACCACGCACTGTCCCAGGAGACAGGTAGGATTTAGATCTAGATGAAGTGAGTGAAAAGCTCAGTAAGCCAGATAGACACACAGCAAAATTGTGCTGAGTGACTGACAAACACACACACACACAGTTTCAGCATAACCATAAGGCTTAATACAACCTACACATGGATGTATATCCTGTTGAGTGGCAAAGCCTCAGACAAGCGTAAAGCACACATGGCAGATTTAGCAGAGCAGAGTCAGCCAGTTGTTGATAATAGTCATATACTCGTAGGAGGAGTTATATATAAAGGAACAGGATAAGCAGAGGCAGAGTGATGACAAAGTGAAATAGATGTGAGAATGGAAGAGAGAGAGAGTGAACAAGTGTGGAAAAAGAGGGCGTAACACTTTAGCTCTCCCTCTACCTCCATTCTTCTTCATCTCTCATGCTTATGCTGTCCATGGACGGTTAAGTGCTAAATGAGCTGGGAGATTTAAGATGACTGTTGGACAGAGGAAGCAGGGGGCGGCCCGAACTAGTGCTTTCTGATCTGCCCAAAATCACACCAGCTCCATGTCTCCATGGCGGTGGTGGGGGGCACAGGACTCCTGTACACATGCCTAGAAGGAATAAGAGTCTGTTGACAGGCTGAGATTAAATTAGCAATTCACAATGATGCGGAAGAGACTCCAGAGGTATAAGTACATGTACGATTACTAAGGTTAGGCAGTTTTTTTTTTTTTTAAATTCTTAAAGCTAGCAACTCTGATTCAGGTGTTACATGACTCGGTATTTGTCTTGGACTTGATCTTGACTCTGACTTTAGACTAGACTAATATAATTTAGTCTGGATAAAAACAAACAAAAACCTAATAAATTAGCAGTCAAGCATTAAGCAGTAGATTATACCTCTATTTTCCAACCTCACATGTGCGATTTGTATGACTAATTTATTGAAGTATTCTTCTCTTGCAGCTTTCAGTGTTGTTTGGTCTGGTATGGCCAAAAAAAAATAACAACAGCCAAACAACTTCAAATTTTAAGATAATACTTTAAAACAAGTCGGGTACTTTACATAACAAGGTGCTTCACCCATGGGTCAAGGAGTGTTTGATATCTCTTTTTACACTTTACTTGTGCCTTGGCTTGTGCTTTTCTTGTATCTTCAGAACTTGAAGGCTGTAATCAGACTGGTTATTCATATTTCCAAACTTTTTAAAGCTGGGATACAACTTTCTGAAGAAAGATATAGTCGCTGTTTGAAAAAATTTCATAGCATTTAGTATTTCGCTTGAAAGAATGGCAAATAAACATGGTTAGCCATTTGCATTGTCAGGCAACTGCCTCTTCCTGTGAAAGGTGGGGGTTCCTGGACATGGTTAGTGAGCAAACTTTCCAAAGAAAGTGAGAAATCTGGCTTGTGAGGCTAGCTAGCAAATGGAGCTGCAATAATTTTTTTTTAAAATAAGATTGCAAATTACTTTTCTATTTAACGAGTTGAAGGTTACACAAAGTAGCTTTGGTTACAAATATGTTCCTACTACAGTTAATGAGTCTAACTAAAGACTTCAGAATTGACTCGCAGCTCTGTGACTTGAGACTTACCTTGGGAACAACAAATACACACCTAAACACACCTAGGAGTTTCATTAAAACTGCACAGTTTATCCCGACAAAGTAGCAAAGGAGTAAGCATAAACTGGACTATTTATTACTCACTTAACCCTACTAACAATTCTCTCTCTCACCTATAATGAACAGCTGGGAAAAAATAAGGCAACCGCACTGTCAGAGGCCATGCCCTCCAATGTAAGTTTAATTTGTGGGGATTTTCCACTGCTCATGGTCATGGTCTATTATTTAATGATATTATGAGTGATTTCCCTTCCCAGCCTGGAGAAGGAGAGCTGGTGGGCTAGATGCCCGGGGAAAGGGCTCCAACATCCGCCTATTAACACATCCTGCAGTGGTGCCCTGTGCCAGAGGCCCAAAAAAGTTCTGCCGGCACAAACCCCACCGCAATGAGCCTCAAACTTTACTGGTTCGTCAGCCCACTCCACTCGAAATGTCACGTCTCTGCTGCGTCCTGCTGTGCGCCCTAAGTTCACAGGGTTTAAAGGAAAGAGGCGCTAACTTTTTTGTTTTAAAATGATTATTTATTAAACAAAATCAACAACCTGCATGTTCCAACCACAGTTTAAAATCTGAGTTGTGTCATTATGTGATCTACTGGCCAACTATGACTGCAAGGATT
The DNA here is from genome assembly GCF_027358585.1 of Pangasianodon hypophthalmus. Classification (NCBI taxonomy): domain Eukaryota; kingdom Metazoa; phylum Chordata; class Actinopteri; order Siluriformes; family Pangasiidae; genus Pangasianodon; species Pangasianodon hypophthalmus. Next base: position 5,045,424 of record NC_069727.1, read on the forward strand.
GATCTAATGGTAGTGCTAATCTAACAAGAAAGGAACCCAAACACTTTTTATCCCTTAATACCAAGGGAACGTAATATAGATGTGTTTTTCTCTAGAAGGAACACCAGTAATACAGTGGTTTAACTGGCTTCGACAGTCTATTTTCTTATTTTACCCAGCACATCCTTGAATTGTTGACATCCAAGAGAGAAACCAGAAATGTGAATGTGTCATTAAATTGTATTTTCCTTAGATGACGCATCCTGGGAATCCGAGCCAAAGCCTTTGGTTTGTTGAGACCTTAAAAGTCAGGACACTTGGGAAAAGAATTCCACAGAAAAGCATCTTTATGCCAAGGGGTGAGAAGGGGCATAACACACAGGAGACAAAAGTGTGCCTATGCATGGGAGGCAATGAGATAACAGGAGGAGAGAGAGAAGATTAAAGCGCTGAAGCTTAATATCTAAAGGGAGCAAAAAGCTAGGGGGCCCTTCAGAGTTGAGCAAAGTGTGTCTTGCTCCACTTTTCCATGTGATTAGGGAGATAAATATCAGCCTGAGAGGTGTAGAACGGATAGCTCTGCTATTTATAGATGCAGGAAAAGTCGAATTGGAGATCTGAACAGCGTGAAAGCAGAATGTTTGGAGAGATAAAAACGAACTCCTAAAATGAAATGACAAGTGTACATGCATCCACCCACACATCACTGCACACACAATTTCTAACCAACTTGGCAGACACACATTTCCCCCAGGAAAAACTCTGAAGTTGCTGCAGAGGGAGTTTAGCTAAAACAGAAGTGCCACTGCGAGTCAGCCTGATGTTAAGCAGAAATTTTACTATTAGATTTCTGCCTTCTATTCAGGATCCCAGAGAGATTTTGAAGTTCTATTCAGGATCCCAGAGAGATTTCCGAGTTCTGTCCAGAATCCCAGAGAGGTTTTGTAAATCTATTCAGAATCACAGAAAGATTTCTGAGTTCTATTCAGGATGCCAGAGAGATTTATGAATTCTGTTCAGGATCCCAGTGAGATTTCGAAGTTCTATTCAGGATCCATAGAGAGATTTATGAGGTCTATTCAGGTTGCCACAGAGATTTTTGTGTTCCACTGAGGATCCCAGAGAGATTTCTGAGTTCTGTCCAGGATCCCAGAGAGATTTTGAAGTTCAGTTCAGGATCCCAGAGAGATTTTGGAGATCTGGTCACGATTCCAGAGAGATTTTGGAGATCTGTTCACGATTCTAGAGAGATTTTATGAGTCCAAGTATTGCAGTAGCTGAGCTTGAAGAGACTGTGCAGTACTAAGAAGAGACTCTGACCACATAGTGGACCAAAATCATCTGATCACATTTGGATCATCCGTCTGCAGAGAGGATATGCGGTTCAGATTCAGAAGTGTCAACATTGCTAACAAGAAAAAAAAATTCACCACAAAAACACTAACATATGTTGGTGAATGAAACATATTTTTTCCCCCAAAATGTGCATCAAGAAACTATAAGACAACAGTGAGGCAAAAGCTTGATGTGACCCTTACTTAAACAAGAAGCAGCTTCTCCATTTTTTTTAACCAGAGAATCAGCGTGAAGTGAAAGTAACTGCAACAAGAAGCAAATCTTTCATGTCCCGCATACCGTCTCCTTCACTAAACTGGGTTTCCTGCCAGGCAAATTTTAGCTGGATTTTGTCTGATTGTTGCTTCAGCTTAAAATGCTGAAAGGTTTACAGGTTGCTCTAATATTGTCATACCAAGTAGTTAAAAACTGTAAATGCTACAGCTAAACTGTAGATGTTGGCAATTCTGCAAATAACAGGCCAGATAAAGCACTCAATGTAAATCTAACAACTGGGTCATTCCCCTGTTTGTTCTGTTGGTTGCCTTCATCTCTCGGCACATCATTGTATGTGACAGAAATTCATTTCCCTCAGACATCATAATAAATGAGTCAATTTTCCCTCATTGACTCCTGATGCACTCATTTAGTGGATGAATCCAAAAAGATGAGGTCCGTTTCTGTGTCACGGAAGAGAAAGAATGGCAGAAACTGTGTGCCATGGAACTTGTGCCCCTTGAAAGCCCAAACTCAGCAAGGGCCCCACCACTGTCTACCCTACTGTCTGCACCAGGCCCACGGAGCCAGAGGCCAGCTTTTATATTGGACTCATATGGAAGGAGGAATGTTTTAACAATGACCCCCTGCAATTTCCCGACCGACACATGTTTCCAATTTTAATCGAATTATACATGTTTGCACTGGAGTCAGCTGGAAATCACAAAGAGAAGGAAAAAAAAAGAGTCAAATTGGAATAAACAATGCAAGTAAAAATATGAATCAGAATGCAAACACGCATTTTACGTTTATATTAATGATTAAAACAGAGCTGTTGAAATGTTCCCTTTGTAACCACCAGGCACTTTCCTCATTCAAAAACAAATTGTACACTAATTCATAGTTCTTTTCGTCATAGATTGGGAATTGCTTTAATAATGTGGGTAAGTGGTGGGTGGCTACTCTTATGGACGAGTTCAGCAGAGGGCAAAACACTGACCAGTCCAGAGCACAGAGCACCCACTGACTCTAGCAATAACAAGTGATGGCCAAGCTCTGTTTCACAATGTTCCATACAAATGCATGGCCCAAGTGGTTAGTAATGTCGAGGGTCACCTGAGGTGATGTGAGGTGAGATACTGACAAAGTATTCATTACTTATATAACTGCTGTGTTTTGGATCCATAATGACTGAGTCACTTTCAATCTTGGTGACAAAAGAAGCTGATGACTTCATGTGGCAATGAAGTGAGGGACAAAGTCCAGATGTCAACAATGCGCCAATGCTTCTTTAAAAGGGAAAGAGAAACCATCACTTCAGACCTTCAGCAGTGTAGTAATGACTGAATTACACAAGCGGTCAAAGTAACAGGCTGCTGATTACAGTGCTTAAGAACACATAATTAGATCTGTAGTACAAGAAATTTTGCCAGGAGGATTGTTGTGTGAAAAGTTTTCAAAAGACCAATAGTTTTAAGACCACTGATAGTGATCTAATACAGATACGACATGTGTTTAGAGGAAGTGCGTATACACAGCTTGTGTTTCATTAAGGGCAATCCATGAATCATAATCGAAATTTGTAGGCTTGCTCAATAAACAGGAAGGCAACATCAAAGAATGAGTATTCATAATCAAAAAAACAATATGAGGCACGCTTCTGAAAATAGTGCTCAGTAATGCACAAAAACAATCGACAAGACACTGAAGAGGAATGGAGACAAAGGGGATAAATAACCAAACTAATTAAGGGCTGGACACAGAACAGGTGCACACCATTGGAAAGAAACCGATGGCAAATGGGGCGGAGACAAGACTCGAACCAAAACAAATGCACACAGCAAAACAAAATCAAAAGCACCCGGAGAATGACAACGAAAAGCAAGCTGCAAGCAGGAGGTGAAAACATTGAGACAAGCTTGTGACGAGTCACTGAGACCCTTCGTCTGCAGGTTTTAGAGCACTACTGCAACACTCGCAACACTAGTGTTCATGCTCTAGTTTACTTCCAAGTGTGAAGGTGAACACCTATGCTGGGTCTTAGTCAGATGCCCTGACACATTCCCAGTATAAATTACTGCAAAGTAGCCAATGTACTAGATTGTAATTGACCACCATTCATCACACACCAACAGCAGAGCCCAGACTTGTGTGGAACCGTTATAGGTCACTGAGCTGAACAAAGACTAATTAAACTGTGCTGGACCACCTGCAACCCAATATGGAAAAAAGACCCGGGTCGTGATTAAATTATTACTTGCGCTAATCATGCATGTGCACACACAAATGTGCTTTCCACATCTGGCACATTACTGAAAACAAGGTTTCTTAAAACTCCAGTCTACATGTACTTATAGGTTTTGTAAAGTAAAATATGCAAAGAGCTAAATTTGCTCGACAGCGCAGATTTAGCACAGGAAGTCTTGGATCTGATAGAAATTCCACTTCAGACATCATTAGAGCAAACAGCTTAGCAGTTTTTTCTGTGATGTATTAAGATTGCTGCATTAAGTAAAACATTAGCAGACGGATCAATTTATTTCCTGAAATACAACACAGTAAGTGTGGGAAGCAATTCTGGTAACAAGAAAGTTAAAAACTCATACCAGGAATGCACTCAAAATAATACTCTGTTCTACCCCAATCGCTAATTAGATGCATGAACATTACTGCATGCATGCGTTCAGAGAGACGGATGACAGCTCAAATTCCTGGCTACATGTGAATGACAGAAGCAGGGTTGGCGAATTATATTTACTGTTATACTAGAGAATAATCAATTCCATTATACGATTTTAAAACGTGTCCCATCTTCAGGATGGTCTTAAACGATTACCCTTCCAGATTATCCTGTGGCGTATGGTGTGTAAAACCCATCCTTAACCCCTGTGATTTACTCACAGTCTAGTTGTGGCAGCATTGATTTCAAATCATAAATATTAAACATGTTCTATATGTATGACTCTACATCTTGTAGTGTAGAGGAACACAGACTATCGCGTGAAAATGAAATCATAATGTGAATGCATGAAAAATTTATAACCGTTGACTGATGAACCATTGATAGCTGAGCAAAACAAAAGTCATCAATCTTTTTCGGAATACAGCAAAAAAATATGGCAGTTAAATGGTGGACCAAAGAGATGGAGACAGACTTGTCTTCTGCAAAATATGTCGGATTAAAACAAACAAACAAACAAAAAAAAAAAAATGTATAAAAATGTATAAACTGTGACTGAGGATTTGTAAGGTGAGTAATCTTATGCTAACTACTGGTTGCAAAAGCACTACAGCTAGCTGGAATGCTGTTTATCATTCAGGCTTGCTTATCCTGTCTTCGGAACCACAACATCGTCCACACTTTTTAGTTTTTCGCCAAGTTCCCAAATAATTTTCGCTAAGTTCCCAATAATGTGTCTGGCTATCATCCTCCGTTTTTGTTTTGATCTGAAGTCACGTTTGTTCATGAGAAATTCTGCGAGACTCCAGGTTCTAAGAGTCAGGATTTTGATTTGTGCGTGTAATCAGAAAGTTTGTTTTTTTTCTGGGAAAATCTTGTAGTGAAGAATGAGTGCAGGACGATACAGGACATGAAAAAGTCATTATATCTGAGGTCTTTCATAATTTAAACACCATTTAATATTGCATAAATCCTGTAGTGAACCAGGCATTAGAAACCTGAATGCACAAGGCCTGTGTGTGTGTCTGTATGTGTGTGTGTGTGTGCTGCTACTATTGATGGAGCATGTGCTTCTTACCTGCAGTGTACAGTCAATGTGCCTCCTCAGAAACATCCATCAAAATTGTCAGGGCAAGAACAAATATGAGAACATTGTTGTTTCTTTGGCATGCAGAAATAAAAAGTGTTGTGTAGTCAAATGCAGACAATCGATCAGAACCAAAGCTGTCTATGTAAAATGAAAATGGAAAAAAATACTGAGCTGATTTTGTCATTTTGAGAGGAAATGCGTCTGTTATAGGTGCTGTAATGTGAATAATTGTTAAACTTGGAAGCTTGGTATAATGAACATATTCTGAGATAACTAGAGATAAGATGTAAAGTTATGTAGTTCCTTGTAGTTCTGTGTTGTTCTGTGTTTGTTTTATGTAGCACCTTGGTCCTGGAGAAACGCTGTTTCATTTCACTAACTGGCTGTATATGGTTGAAATGACAATAAACTCCACTTGACTTGACTTGAGATAATAATTAGACACAAACCTTGCTAAAAGCACATTGAATACCAAAAAAACATGAAAAAAGATGAAAACACACAAATCTGAGGGAAAAAAAAATAAGTAGTGCTTGCTTGGAAAGGATGAAAAGCAAACAGCACAAGAAGGCCACAAATTGATCTCAAGGCAGAAATGAAAAATGAAATGTAGGACAAACATCAATCGATGATTATGGTCAAGAGAATGCAAAAAAAGATGGAAAAAGGAAAAAGAAAGAAAAAGGAATTCCAGTTGCCAGTGAAGAGGTTTCTCACCCGTCTGAACAAAATGGCAGGAAGAGAGCATCTGGCTGGCTATGCCCAAATGCCCTCCTCATCGTCCTATTGGTTGTAAATGAGTGCAGAGGTAATCCAAGGCAGCATGGGATTGAAAGAAGAGTTAGTTAGCATGTCAGAAAGGCAAAGATTAGTTCAATATTCAGTTTTTTTGTTCTAATCAGAACTTATCAAAGAAAAGATGCAACACACTGTAAAAGGATACACTTAAAAAAACACACTCTTTCGAGGGTGGTTATGGAATCACATTCACTTAACAGTACCTGAAGTCTATTGTATGATCTAAGCTCTGCTGTCCGCAGTCTGCTGCAGTCCCTAGTGCTGAAGTGTGATGCTGTTCGTATGTGAGTTGGACATGTGGAGGTGAATAATGAGGCCCAGCAGGCCAAGCTCACAGGAAGGCCTGCTCTAAGTGTTTTCTTGGCAATCAGAGACAAGCAAATGAGAAGAATCTGTGACAGAGATGACCCTGGCTGTAACGGGACGTGTGCATGTTCCCAGAGCACTGACATTCCTTTTCAGCGGCCTCTCCCTGGGCTCAGTAGTCCCGACTATAAGCCGCCTCATTTAAACAGCAGACGGTTGTGTGTTGTGGTCTGGGAGATGTGAGGCTCAGTGATGCACTCTTTTCTGGATCAGAAGAAGGACTTTATAACTCACAGAGACCATCTAGAGCAGGGGTCGTCAACTGGTGGACTGCGGTCCGGATGCGGAATCAGCAGTATTTCAGCGGAAAAATAATTGCAGCAGAGCCGATCAATACATGACAAAATAACTGGCGGTAGTTCAGTGACTCTGTTTTAAACATGAACCATTGCTTCTTCTGTAGCAAATCCTCTGCTGCAGCCAGTCACGTGCGGATATCTAAATTACTTGCTGAAGACAGCTTATCAGGAAAAGAAAGTGTTTCCACAGGCTTCTGTCATTTTTAAAATTTTATTTGCTCTCCCTAGTCTGATTAGTGAAGTGATTACATGGCTTATTCGATTAACATGAAGTGCTGGTGTGAAACAAATCATGGCCACTTGTCTTATTTATAGCCATAAACTAATCACTAATGGTTAAACTTTAAAAGGTTTTAAACTTTTAACGGTCATGCTAGTTGGTTACCTGGAACTTTGCAAGCAAGAAATTTTATGTAGCTGGATCTTTGGAAATTTTAGTTGGAGGCCCCTGATGTAGAGTGTCTACAGATATGAATAACTGAGAGCATCAAAAGTAGGGAAAGACAGGAATTATGGATGAGTGTCCTTATGCTTTTTTTCTTAAACATGTACTAGTTAAAAAAAAAAAAAAAAAGAAGAAGAGAAAAAAGAAGAAAAACAATAAAAATCAAAGAAGGTAAAATTTAGTGATGATGGAGAAGACTAGCTAGAAAAGCCTTTGCAGTATGTATATGTTCATGGCTGTGTGAGTGTGAGTGGTGTGTGCACAGACATGCTTCGCTGCTTTGATGTGCCCTAATATGAAATAATACGAGAGATTAGACATGAGGAGCTGTGTTTTATTGGATGTGAAAGATGTAATTTCCTGTTGCTTATGCTGTCCTGTAATGACTCTGTGTTATAAACCAGGACGAGGCCTTGAGGGATAAATTAAACTTTATAGACAGGGCTAAAGAAAGAGTGCAGAGCATAAAAAAAACACACACACAATAAGAAAGCAGAATGGTTGAGTCGGAGAAAGGAAGAAATTCGTATGATGAATCAGAAAATCAATACATTGTGTAGTAGTGAGACCAGGAGTGACCAACACAACAAGTTTAGTGATTTCCCTGCAAAATGACACATTCACTCACCGGTTAATTACAACAGCACGAAAGTTGTGCCTGGAGGCTGAAACTAGACCTGCTTTTCACTCACCTGATCTGGAGAGGGTTTGTGATTACTCTGGTCTGAATTTGAAGAAGCCTTCAGATGGTCATCCTCATAATTATCAGCCATCAGTTTCATCCGGTTCTGCGTCTGGAGAACAAAAGATAAACAAAGAAAGTTATTCCAAGAACTCACACAGACAGAAACCGTCTCACATTCCTGATCTGAAAATGAATTCAGCACACTCGTAGCCTACTAGCTTTTCAAAACCCTATGGACTCGTACAGAAAACATCAAACCTCTGCATGAGGATGTTTATTTAGGATCAGCGTTTGGCTTTCACATCCCAAAGAAGAACATCCTTATAGATGGACCTGAGATCAGAAGACTGATTTTAACGCTTATGGCCCCGCTGGAGCTCATAAGAGAGGTGTGAAAAGTTTTAAAGTGAGAAACGGAGACCCCGGAGTAAGAGAAGGAGAGAGAGAGAAAGAAAAGGGGGATAGATAAACATGAATATGCATGATTTAATTACACTGCGTCTTCAAAAGTGCAATCATGCGTGCTCTGAGGAAGAGAAGATAAATGAACAGCAGATGGGTTCGCGTTTGACCCTCTTTAGGAACGAAATTACCGTTTAGACAGTCTGGGTTTTATTTATGCCAGAGTGACGGTGCTGCAGGATTTGTGTACATTTCAGGCATTGTCCCTCTAGATTCATATGAACTGAATTTGTTGCAGTGCCATGGTGAGGGGTGTGTGTGAGTGTGTGTATGTTCGTGTGTGCGCACACTCACACATGCACTGTGATATTTTCCACTGCTAACAGAGAGTGTGATTTATATTGGCAAGCCAACCATCACTCTTGCCTCTCCGCTGCACGGACATGAACAAGAAATAAAATGAATCAATAGGACATTAGAATGGAATGAAAGCCAGGCTGCTGCGCTCCGCCCTTCCGGGCTCCCGGGAGTGTTGTCTCGTTCGACCTCGCCCAGAATGTGATGGTTCGGCTCCCTCTGTTTAGTTTTCTCACCCTTTTTCCCTGCACTTCCCACTCTCTCCATCTCAGTCCCTCAGTGTTCCCGTAACAAGGCTGGTGTTAATGGGGGTAAACACCAAGTTCAGATGTTCTGGCCTTCCATATGCTCCTTAAAATCAGAGTTAAGTCTCTGCTGGTGGGCTAGGTGGGAATGACAAATCCATGGAGGGAGGAGATATGGGAGTATGGGAATCAGGGCAAGGGAGAGGACAATTTAATGGAGGGATTCCGCCTGTACTAAAGTGAGATCACAGTAAGGATGAGAGTCTAAATATACACTTGGATCTAGTTGCAGACTTGAAAACCATCAATACAAAGCTCTAGGCTGGACGGACAAAGCCCCCGAATGGCCAGAAGTAAAGTGCACTTTTACATAAAGTAACAGCCAGGACTTTTGTCTAGCTCTGGAGGAAGCTCATAAAAGAAAAGGTAAGATTAACTAGCGATCACATACTGAAACACACTTTATTATGTTGCTACATAATTGTTTGAATAATTGAGCAAACCTTCTATGAAATGCCACACTAATTTCACTGATATATTTTCATCCAAATTTAGCATGCTAGCAAACATTACCCTGGATTAGCTCACTACAACATGATGCTCATATCTTTCATAAAATGTTGGCTGTAAACCCTTAAATATTTACATTTTAAAATATAAACGCTGGTGACAAATTAAAGGAAAACTCTTTATATTTTGCTGTTATGGTTTCTCTCTACTTGTCCCCTTAGAGTGAAGCATCACTGCAAATCAGTCACATTCTTCTGACTAATCACCTTTATCCTATGATCAAACAGTTCTACGTTTGTGGGTGTGGTCTCTTCCATGATGACTCCACCCCCCTTCCACAGGGCACCTCGGCTCACTGAATGGTTCGCTGAGGATGAAAAAACTCACTAGATCTCACTAGATTTTGGACCACACCATCGCACCATCATCTAACTAACTGAGGGAATATTTCTGGAAGAATGGTGCTCCAGTACGGTTCCAAAGATTTGATGAATTTATGCCTCAGTGAAGCTGTTCTGATGGCTCATACCTACTGTTAGTAAGCTGTTCTTACTAACATACTTTATGCTGTTTTCCCCTTTAATTAGACACCTGTCTCGGTATATACACAGTTAGTAAACTGTTAAGTACGAGTTGGTGTTTTGGTTAAAGCTAGTTAGCTAACTAATTGCTAATGCTTCATAAAAAAAAAAAAAAAAAAAAAAAAAAAAAAGAGTGATATTTTGATCTTAAACATCTGAGGAAGCTGTGTAGTTTTGTTTGGCAATTTTTCTAACATTCTTATATCTAACTAAAGCTCCTCCATTCAACGCTTCCTTCTATCCAAGAGCATCTACCCAATATGAAGCTTTGGCCAGCAGGGGGCTTGATCTTTGAGGCTGCAGACAGAACCCACGTGCAAAGAAGACCCAATGATGCAAATGATTATATATATACAATCAAAAGTAACTCGCTCTACAAAATCAAAATTCACTTAATGTTGGTACAAACTCACAGAAAACCCACTGCGAGTCAACCCACTTTAACACACAGTGGGCAGAAACTTGCGTTCTGTCCGTTAACAAGACCCTTAGTAGCAGATCAAAGCAAGCACTGAATGACTAATCACCAGCGCCACTTCTCCAACACCCTGCACTCAGCAGCTTCACACCCTCCAACCAAACCCCAGAGACTACCGTTTTTTTTTCCCCAGTACATACTGAAGAACACAGCTGCACATCAGAGCCTCACAGACGAGAGGTCCACTCTGGGATACGGAGCCCACTGTGGGTCTATATTCATTCCCCTGCAAGGCAGAACCTATCTCCCTTCACTACAATTTGTTCCACATGCTTTGGTGAGTTACTGTCCAGGACACAGGCAAGGGCTCAGGAAGTCAGCACAACGTTCAGAGACTTGTTATACACAAGCCCCTATGCTGAAATGAACCCTCTGAGAAAGTACAGGCTTTGTAGCCAGAAATGTAAGGAAAGGAATGTAAGGAGAGGAAAAAAAAAAGTCGGAGGGAGTGAGTGTGCACGGAGAGCAGCAGCCTCCAGAACGCACATCACTCACTCATTTGGAAAGTTCATACTTAAAAAATAAACATGGAAAATAAACTGTTTGCTTTTAAGCGGTAGAATTACGAGGCCTAGGGGAATTGTAGCACCTGTAAAGGACTAGCATCCATTACCAGACTGAGAAAAATAACGACAGATGTCAGGAGTTTACAGAAAAAAAAATTGTTATTATTATTTAGATCAGGTTTAGCTGTACTGAAATCACAGGCATTTTTATACAGAGTCTTTTCCATCATATAGTTCTCTGGCAAGTAGTTGTTTCTCAGCCTGCTTTATCAGTTAACGCATTTGAATTATGTCAACATTTCTCTCAATATAAGGACTAAAGAATGATCAGTGCCAGTAAGCAATCTTGATAGTGAAAAATCAAAATCAGTTATGAGAGCTGAAGCAAAAGGGAAGGAGGAGAACAGAGTTGAACATTAGAAATGCTGCTGCAATAAAACTATCAACAAAATCAAAATGTTTTTAAGAAATAACACTGTTTATTATTTAATGTGTGATCTATATTTCTGTAGGCGCTGTGGGAAAGCTAAGCACATTCCAGAGGTGGACGCAGTAACCTGTATCCTAACTGGATCCCCCCCCCCACAGAACACCACAGAGTTAGATAATTCAATAGAAATTCCTTTGAATGAATAAAGAACTGCAGAGGTACAAGATACCACCCACAGATAAGCCTCAACAACAGAAAGACAGAGATACAAAAAAATAAAAATTAAAAAAAAAACAAAATATGTAAAAATGTAAAGTTTTGCATCTGTATATCTGTGCATCTCATGAATTTTTCATTTCAAAATGAAAATGGGAAAACAAGGAAAATAAGGAAAATAGGAATACAATAATTAAATGAGGAAATACATTATTTTCTATTCAAATATATGAAAAGAGTTGTTTCTAATTATCTCTACTTGTTTCACCACACTCAAGTTTAGAAATCAAATACTCATGAATTAAAAAAAAAAAATCCACTGCTGTACATTTCAGAGTGAACAGAGTCGAACTGGAAGTACAAGTATGCCATTCTACACGCTCATTTCTTCAGTTAAGATTCGTACTCTGGAACCTTATTCTGTTTTCTTAAAAAATGTGATAATTAGCTCATCACAAAAAGAAATACTTTTAGGGTGACTAAAACATTCGTAAACTGCAGCAACTGGAGAATCCTGCTGATTTTATTTAAACCTCCATGTCATCCTCCTTTACCATTAACCTCCTGTTGTTTTTTTTTTTAATCATGTAGTGATTTATTTCAGCAGTAAATCAGGGAATCAGGGACTAATTACCGTAATCTAACCTTCTTGCTACTACCCAGTAATTTCTGATACACATTTGGGTCATTCAAGAGAGAGTAAATCTGAACTAATTAAAAAAAAAAAGTTTTGAATATCTCATTTGTCATTTGTAAATAATCCATAATCCAAATAATTTCAGAATGCACCTCTTTGGGACATGTGATAAAATTAACCATGAGTGTTGGACAAAGAAACGCAAATGATCCAAAATATATCACTGTGTTGATATGACATGGTGGCATGCCATGAACTCACACTTTTCCACTTAAGTATAGTAAGTATTTAGTGTATAGATAAAGCTTAATGGCTCCAAAAAAAAAAAAAAAAAAAAAAAAAAGAGTCAGAATTTGTACAGAATGTGTACAGTTAAAGGAAGTAGTGAAGTAGTTGTATTTCTACTGTGAATTAACTTTTGATCACCCAGTCATTTGATTTAAGCTATAAACAGTGTACAGTGTTTTCTGCCTGATATTTTGCTGTCACATTAAAAATACACACATCGTAAAAGAATTACGCGGTCTTAGAACACATAGGGGGACACGCTCAACAGCAGATGATTTAATGCCTCTGCAATCAAAAGGCAGTCTACGACAAACTTTTTTTAGTGTGAAAATTTTTTGATTAAAATCTCAGTGTGTGAACACTGCTACGATGCTCATCTAAAAGCCAGCAATACGAGGAGGGCACAGAACGATGCAAAACAGCTATAAATGTATTTGTGGGACAGCTTCACATACGAGCTCAATTTTCGGCATTAGCCCAGATCACTCTGACTGAGGATGTAAGCAGAACGAAGTATTTTTAATTTATTAAATTTATTATTTTTAATTTATAATTTATTTTTTTAATTTTTAATCACTGGTCTGTCATTAGACGATTTTCAATGTATAATGTGACATGGAGAACATTATCACACATCTATAACATGTCTGTTATAGAATCCTGCCAAGATTTAATTGTGATCATCTCGTACAGTGTGATCAGTAACAATCTTAAAAGACCTCTGTAATCGTACATTGCAAAACAGGTTTGACTTGCATTAGTGCCATTTAATGATACCAGTACAACTTAGCCTGTAACTTTAATGGTACTAATGTATGTAAGTTTTATAGATGCACTGTGGATATTTTAAAACATCTAGAAACATTTTTAGTGGTTAAAATTATTAAGTTAATTAAGTTTACTGATAAAGTATTTTTCAAGGTTAAAATGAAATCCACCTCTCAAGGACTATTTTTGTGTTTTTATTAACAGGGTTTGAAATTGAGCGCAGACACCAGACGGGGCTACAGGATACCATCTGTTACCATCCATTATACAACTACCATTACGGTTTGTGTGACCTACAGGTAACTCTCTCAGAGGAGAGAAGCCTCTTTCCACTATAATAAGAGAAATTAGTTTCAAATGGACCTTTTACCTGAACTCCCCATAACTGTCTACTTCATTTCCATGTTTTGAAAACAGGTGAGGTTTGGTATATTGATTTTGCTCAGAAAAAGGAAATGGGGGGTGAACACGACGGAGGGTGCCCCTTTAGTAATGGAGTAAAATATGGCGAGGTCATGGTCAGGAGACAAATTGCTACAAATGTACACATGTGGCCTTTGACCTCGGTCAGTGATCCGGTGTATGACATCATACTCGCTGTATATCTATGACTTATTTTGGCAGCGCAGCTAGTCATGTACGAGCCATGCTCTGGAACTCGGTAGGGATAATGACTGTAGGAGAGAAGGATAAAGTAGACAGAGATAGAATGTGCATGAGAGAATGAAGAAACATCTTCTCAAATGGGGGGTTTTGTTGGACTTCAGGGGAGCCGTTCACTCCAAGCTATGAAATGAAACAAAGTGTATATGAGTGGCTGCAAAGATTACAGAGGAATTCGGGGAAAGTTCAGAGATAGCAAGACTCCAGCTAATTGTTGGGATGTAGGAGCCTCATATGTCAATATATAACACAATTTACAGGAAACCAGATCCCTGTCTCTGTGTCTTGTGTGTTTACATTGGTTCAGCTCAATCTTCTCTGCTTTTACAGGAAGCAAGCACTGATATGGAGTTGGTAGAATAAAGGGGTGAGAAGATAAACATTTGGTCTATATCATCCACAATCATTCCAGTTTCCTCAGGTTTCAAGTGAAAGCACGGTGACCTAAAGCCTTGGACTGAGACCAATGTGTGAAGCATTATTCCTGGCCCTTCTTTCATTCTCAGGCTGGATCTTTACCTTTCAGCATACATCAAGCTCTTGTTTATGTTCCCCATTCAAAACTGTGATAGCAGCTGGCAGGAACTTTGCCCATAGGTCTCTGGTTTCTGTCTTCACTGAAGAACTTACTCTTTCATTTAATCTAATCGCTTGACTTCCCAAGCAGTATTTTTCCTCATCATGCGTCATTCAGGTGAAAAATGCTGAAGCAACATAAAAAATGAGAGCTAATTGACAATGTGCTGATTCATAATTTCACAAACTTCCCAATGATATAAAGGTTAATCTCAAAATTGGGGTCAGAACAGCATCTTAATGAGAGCCTTTCTTATGCACAGGGAGACATGTGACCCCTTCACAGCATCCCATGACCCTCAGAGAGTTCATGACCGCTTTCTAAATTCCTTTCCTCTTTTACCCATCTTCTTCTACTCACCCACATGAGGAAGACTCTTTAATAAGGACAGTAATTATGTAAACCAAAGCAGTAATTCAACAACGGATGCTGTGGCAGCTCAGTGGTTAAGGATGTGCTTAAACGACTACATCATGAGCTCCCAGGTCTAGCAGGGGTTGATGGGGGTTAGTCTGTAACTGAAGGGTCACTAGTGCCACCATCACGTCTGACCACGGCTGGACCTGTTAGCAAGGTACTTAACCCCTAACTGCTCCAGGGACACTTGAGAGGTTGACCTTGTGCTCTGACCATGTAATTACTTTTGTGTGTGAGAAAGGATCAAGACAAAACATTCTACATAGAAGCATAAGGAACTGCAAATAAAGATATTAATCTGAGAATGAGAGTCATGACAATGCTACAGCCATTAAGGGAGTATAACTGCCTGGACCAGAGGTTCTCAAAATGGGGGTCACAATATATTAATCCATAATACAAGATAATACAAATTTTCTGTTTGTGTTTTGATGCATCAAGGCCTTCATGTATTCTAAAAACTGAAAGAAAAAAAAGGTTTATATATACTGCAAATTTATCCAAATGTATTACAAGTATAATAATGCATACCTTGATAAAAAATACACTACTACAGGTATAAAAAAAAAAGTCTCTGGCTGCCGTAAGTAGCCAAATTATCGAATAATGAAGCTAATATTTGAATAGTTCCAATAGATTATGTTCTGATGGGGTCTGTGAAATTTATTTTACAGTTACAGTGGTCCGTAGCTGCAAAAGAAGCCCTGGCCTAGGGTAAGAATGAGTAAACCGGTGGTAAATGCAATTTTCCCATGCACCAAAATTATATTATAGAAAACTTCAATCTTTAGTGTTTGTCTTAAACATACAAAGCACGTTCTTTTATTCTGTCAAACTGAACTCTCTGGACTTATTCATGGCAATAATATTTGGCATTATTATTATGACATTATTAAGCATTGCATAAGTGTTATGATGTTTTAAATGGCTTCAACTGCCCTCTTCATGTTTACGTCTGGATTTCAGTGTTCCATGGAGCCATAATGGGCCACCATAGAAGCCAAGGTATGAATGGTGGTACTTATCCTGCTTATTAGTAAATGAGTGAGGTAGTGGCTGTATAAAAAGAAGGTGTGCAAACAAGCCCAACAGGTCTGGGAAAGTAATATTTTTTATTAATCCTTGTTGTTAAAAGTACACATTCAACTTTCTCCCTGGTCACTTTTAAAGTGTCTCAGCTCAGGTGGGTAAGACAGAGGAAGGGACGCAAACGCACAATTGTGTGCCGGTGGTATTCATTAAAAATATATATATAAATCAGTCTTTTTACCTGCTTCTTTCCACCAAATCCCTTTTAGCTGCAGTTTTTGTGAAGCTATATGTGCATGCTTTGCAGACTGACCTAACCAAGACGGGTTTTTCACTTAAACCCCACAAAAACTGACCTTCAATTTGAAATGGATGTTAAGTAGGCAGTTAAATAAAGAATAAATACCAAAACCCCAGACATGTAAATGCATTAGAGAGAAAAAAAAATGAGGGATGGAGGGCAAAAAGAGAAATAGAAAGCAATTTGTCTGTCTGCATAACAAGACAGACAGATTGAGGCTATTTAAAGCAGGAAGATGGCACAATGGACCACAAAAGACACTGGGTGAGAATGAGACCAAGTACTGACTCAATCTGAAGATGATCGGAAAACAGATGTATAGTATGTATAGATGGTCAGATGGTAGTAACAGAATGCAGGTGAAGAGAGGTGAATATTCTGAACATTATGAAAGTACATGAATTCTCTGAAGTAGCCCAAAATTGGACAATGTTAACATTCCACTGACTTTAGTATAAATCATGTTGATTAATCACGTTGACTTACTGGCAAGATTTTTCTTTTCTTTTTATTGGCAGTACTATTATAATTTTTGGTGAAATGGCTATCACATTAAGTTTGTAATTAGTAACCTAACCTGCTTGAGTGCTTGAGTTATATCAAAGTGTTTCCTCTGCAGTGTTACGGTACTATCATGTCATATAAGCTTTAACATTGTTTTAAATCACCTCGTGTAACATTTATTTCCAAAGCTTATACCTTTGGAGAAGTACAAGAAAAGCTTCCTAGGTGAAGCTCCCTCATGAAACTGGTGAAAGTTTGCAAAGTTTCACTGGAAACACTATGGGATTTTAAAATTTAGAATAGTTTTGATCTCACATTTCTTCTTCACTGCATAATTCCATGTGTGTTAACATTTTCATAGTTATTCTAAAATGGTAGGAAAAAAAAAAAAACATTCTATGAGTATGTGTGTTATAGTGTAGTGTACCCTATAATCCTGTGCATCAGCTCAGAAGTTATTTGTTATTAAGGCACCGAATATTCATTCAATTATCCGCAACAGTATTTTATTCTGTCGAGCCTAATGGACTATTATAGTTAATCACCATTAGTGCACGCTGGTATCTTGGAAATGTCATGACGTATTGTTGCCTTTAAAAGCATGTCTGAAAACATTTTTAGGTACCTTTGTAGCTAAGTGCTGCCTTTTAAGACACTGACATATTAAATAGCACAGACAGCAAAGCATTAAAGGAAAAATCCACCCTGATCGATGTGCACATTACTCTTCAGCGTCCAAGATTTATTTTGTAATGAGATTTTGAGTTGATCTTTTTAGTTTAAAGTTCTTGCACCGATATGGTGGTCCATTTTAACTTTGGTTAATGATTTCTTGCATTACCTACCTGTTTGACTATCTGCTGATTTATGTATTAATGTTTATTACCAATGTGAAGTGGTGTTATTAGGAATTCATTTCTACCTAGAAAGAGTGCTGCAGTGGTGCTTTAGTCGGTCCAGCTCTCTCACCACCTCATCTGTACACTCTGCTCAAGCAGATCAGCTTCCAAGGCTTTCGTTATAGCTGTTTGCTGTCTCCACTAATTCTATGCTGAATTAATATTATGTTGGATGTCCTTGGAAAATGGTGAGCAAGCAAAGAAGCAAAACCTGACCATTATCCCTTATGTATGACATTGTTGCGTTTTTTTTCTTCTATTAAACTCCATTGTAATTTCAATGTAGCTGTGACATCGGCGTGGCAGATAACAACTAACTTCTTACAGGAATAATTACAATGCAGCACCAACCAACAAACTGGCACCAGATTTGCATCACAAACATGTCAATATAAAACATATTTAATGTGTTTTAGGGTGGAGGTTTCCTTTAAAGTTGCATGTGAATTGACTGATATCGTTAATGTTGATTTCAACATCAAAATTTTCATGTCAATTGAGTACTGTAGCAACAGAGAAGCCTTCTGGTTTATATTTCACTTGTACTGCCAATTAAACAAAGAAGATTTGATTAAACAGTGGGAAATCAGCAGAATAGTCAATATTCCCAACATTATAACTTTAAAACAACAAAGTATATTGTTTGTGAGCTGTGAATCCGTCACAAAACTACAAGTAGTTGTGTTTGAAGAAGTAATCAAATCATCAATTGGTCCACCATAATAGGAGCGGAATGGAAACTCTCTACAACAGTGAAGCCACACATTGGACATTCGCACGACTCGCTCAAACAGCCGTTTTGCTGCTGGTGTTTTGAGGTCTGAATGTTCCGAAAACAGCGGCTCTTTTTGGCCCCCAAATGAGCAGCAAGATTTGCCCTGAGTCCAAGACAAATCTAGCACGGATGGCTCTGTAAGCCCCAGGGCTCAGGCTCACTGCTGCTGGATCAGCCTCAGGCCTCTAACCCAACAAACTCCCTAATGAATCCAATATTTGTTGTTTTTGTTTTGCCCTCTTTTCCCCCCTCTACGCCTGCTGCCTTTCTTTTTCCCCTCCTCCTCGTCATTCCCTCCAGGCCCTTATGCGCTAATTTAAGGACTCAGCTCAGTTTGGCCACAGCTGGGCCACGAGGCGCCTGCAGCCCTGCCCATGCACCAAAACGCCTGCATTTTCAGCCCAATAAAAGGATGCTTTCAAACATGGACAGCTCTTTCTCTCTCGGGAGCAATACTAAAGCAATTGGACACACACACTTTTACTTTTCCACACTCGTTTTTCCCTCTCTGCTGTGTGGTAGCCTTGGCAGCATTAGGGTATTTTGACATTTTATGTTTTCTGTGGCTTTCTTTGGGACAAAATGGTTTTTATTCCGCCAGTGGGTGCCCAAACCATGGCTCTGCTGGAAGAAAAAAAGAAAGAAAGAAAAAAAAAAAAAAACAGTAGCCATGTCAGGACCGTCATCTCCACTGTGCCCATTTTGACTGAGCTTTACAACAACAGCAATAATGTCCAGCTAGTCTGAGGCATGGCAGCGGATAATTGGGAAACAGAACTTCTGACAGGATGTAATTACTGAACCTCCTTCCATAACTTGTGCTCAATCTGAGGTTAGATATAACCAAACTTATTAACATTGTCTCATGAGTCCTACAAACAGTAATTGGTCTGAATCATTTAAAGCCATTTCCTTACCATGCGGATGGAAACATAGTGCAAGTGGTCATTAGATACAACAATGAAAATAAAAAAGTTAAAAACGTGAAGCCTGAAGACTTAATGCTATAGAGAAGGCTACGATTTCCTCCTTCTCCTTCTGATGCGCCATGAATCTGTGCATTGGTTATATGAAGTACTTAAGAAATGTTCTTCATTACTAAAAAAAATTATTTTAGAGGATACGTGTATTATCCAATTTATATTTCCTTGAAAATGAAAACTACACTTTTGTATTTGAGCATTTTCATGCAGACCTTCCAAGTACTTGTTACAAATGAGGCTAGCCCCAGTGGTAGGAAGGAAAAGGAGTGAGGGTCTGGAAGGGATGATAGGGTGCAGGAAGCTGTGGAGGAAGGGGAGATAGAGTGGATGTTTCGACAAGTGGGAGAGAAGTATTGATAGCTGGTTTTAGGCAGGACAGGGAGGATGATGGTGAAGGAAACCAAGTGATGATCGGAGATGTGGAGTGGGGTAGCATTGATGTCTCTAGCTGGAGAGGGGCAGCTGAACACCAGGCCCGGGGCATTTCCTTCCTTGTGTGTTGAATGTCAAGGAGAAGGGATGCAGAAGAGGGAGAAGCCAAGAGGACTGGAGCTTGTCAGAGGGGAGGTTGAAGTCTCCGAGGAAAGTAAGAGGGGTGCTGTTGGTAGGGGAAAGACTGAGGAGTGTGACCATTTCTTCAAGAAAGTCTCCTAGAGGACCAGGAGGGTGGTAGATGCTCTTCTAAATGATTAGAAAGTTGATCAGGAAGGTAACTGTAACTGCAGGGAATTCGAAGGATGAGCTGTTGAGATGAAACAGGGCGATAGGTGTGAAGCACCATCTCCGAGACAACGGCAGACCTCTACCACCACCCCGCCAGTTTCTTGTTTAGTGTGAGAGAAAGCATAAGCAGAGGATAGAGCAGCCGGTGTAGCTGAGTTCTGTGGAGATATCCGGGTCTCAGTTAGTGCCAGAAAGTCAAGAGAGTAATGAGAAGCTAAAGCTGAGATGAAATCAACTTTCTTTACAGGAGACTGGCAGTTCCAGAGCCCACCTACCACCGCTGCCTGAGACTGAGACAACAGAGGAGGGCAGATGAGGTTACTGGTACTGGATCAGCCCTTGGTTTGTGGATGAGAGCTTCTGATAACAGAGGTAGGTTTGAGGCACATGTCTGCAGCCCTGTCACGAGTGAGGTTAGTGAGTTTAAGTAGGGCGGAGAGGGAACTGGTAACACTTTCTGTCGATATTTATGCTTCTAAGCGTTGCAAATATGCTTCTGATTAGTGTCTGTCACAGATAACCTTTAATATATCTTATTAAGCCCTGCCCACAGTTCACAGCTTAAGGGAGACTGAAACGTCTCTTGATTAGCCACCTGTGAGAACTAATTAGCAGAGACCAACAGACGCTTCCAAGCAACATGACAGAATCTACAATAACATAAAATACAGCAAATCTAGGGGCGAGAATCTACAGCCAACTGACTCAAGTAGATAAACAAGAGTCAGAATCTTACCGTAACAGTAAAGAACAAATTCAAGATAGAACAACTTAAAGCACACATTCCTCCCCATTCCATTCTGTTCCATTCCATTCTGTTCCATTCCATTCCTCCACATTCCATTCTGCTCTATTCCATTCCATTCTATTATATTCTGCTCTATTCCATTCCATTCATTCCTAAACATTCCATTCTACTCTATTCCATTCTGTTCTTTTCCATTCCATTCCAGTTCATTCCTCCACATTCCATTCTGCTCTATTCCATTCCAGTCCATTACATTCTGTTCTTTTCCATTCCATTCCAATTCATTCCTCCACATTCCATTCTGCTCTATTCCATTCCAGTCCATTACATTCTGTTCTTTTCCATTCCATTCCAATTCATTCCTCCACATTCCATTCTGCTCTATTCCATTCCATTCTATTATATTCTGCTCTATTCCATTCCATTCATTCCTAAACATTCCATTCTACTCTATTCCATTCTGTTCTTTTCCATTCCATTCCAGTTCATTCCTCCACATTCCATTCTGCTCTATTCCATTCCAGTCCATTACATTCTGTTCTTTTCCATTCCATTCCAATTCATTCCTCCACATTCCATTCTGCTCTATTCCATTCCAGTCCATTATATTCTGTTCTTTTCCATTCCATTCCAATTCATTCCTCCACATTCCATTCTGCTCTATTCCATTCTATTACATTCTGTTCTTCCAAAATGTCACAACCTTAGTGTAACTGTTTAGCAGCTACAAAATTAATGAATTTTTATTTTTTATTTACTTATTTTTTTAAGCAGTGGTTTCATACAGCTAAACGAAACAACGAGCTCGTCTGCCACTCCAGCACACGGTTTAAAAACATAGTCACAGAGTCATAGATCAACACCATTCCTCTTTCTCTCTGAACCATGTCAGATCAGCCACAGTCCATTAAATACACACACTGCCACACACACATTCCTCACACCTCATGCAACACACACACACACACACACACACACACACACACACACACACACACACAAGTCACATGAAGCATTTAGCTGCCCTTGAGAACATATATAGCTAACACAAAACAAACACTCGCATGGACCCTGAAACGACTACTGATATAAGAAACCTGAACTCCCCACTGTACACACACACACACACACACACACACACACACACACACACACACACAGTATGCTGACATACAGTTAACATGGGAAAAGTCAGGAAGTCTCTGCTGTGATCCATCAGACGGAGGCTGAGCATTATGATGCAGACCACACTAACCATCCCACACCTCACACGTGAGACAGAAAGACCACTGTGCAGCCTGAGAGACCCACTAGGCCACTGGGGTGTCATAAAGATGTCAAATTTGAACAGGAGGGCCTGGAGAATGATTAATGGGCTGCATCATGCTTCGCTGTAATGCTGCGGATTAATGCAGCTTCTTCGCTGTGTGTGGGGGTAAAGATGGTACATTTTATATATCAAATATTTCATGGACTCCCTTGCAGGTGGGAGTAACTGTACAGGCTCGAAGCCAGGACTGCTTTTAGGTGAACAATGGGATAAAAGTGACAAAAAATGTGTTGTAGCGGTCATTCTCCTACACAGACTGATAATAACGTGGTTATAGCTCAGTTTCAAGACTGTAATAATGCCACAATGTAAGAACAATTTAAAGACTAGCAGGAGTGAAAGAAAAAAGCTTTAATTACTTAACAACTACCAGCACTACATGCTTTAACCTGATATGTACGACTGGATCAACCAAAATGCCTGTAATTTAACTGTAGGAATTCACTGCTAATTGGTCAGAAAGCATGGTCAGAAAGTTACGAGTCAGTTAAGCATGTAACCGGGTTACACTCAACTCCTGTCAATCATTACCTTTGACACCAATGTTAAAACAATGACACTGTGGTGATGTCAATTCCTCTGGAGTTACGTTCATATCAGCCCTCCAACAAATTTTAATTAAATTCTAAAAAATAAATATCACTTAAAAGAATACTGAAGACGTCTAATTACTCAGCAGGTGAAATATTAACATTTTAAAAGTAAACCACGCAGGAAACTTGCAATAATGAGAAAATGTTGTTCTCTGCTCCTATCCTTTCGACTGACCTTAAGTTTAAAGGAGTGAAATATAAAGGAGTAGGACTGGACCTTTCTGTTTTCATTAAAAAAAGAGGAAGAGACAGAGCTCTAATAGGGCATAGGTTCTTAACCTTTGGGTCGCGACCCCAAGTGGGGTCGTCCAAGGCGCAGATGGGGTTTTAGGAGATTTTACCAAATGGTATGACAGAGTTCTATTTTAAACATGGCATAAGGTCACTAGCTTAGAGCATTTTTTCTAACGGAAGCCCCCCTTCATACCCCAGCGGTGCCGCTCTAATCATGTTAATCAAAGTGCTCTTTTACAATGGACATGCACACAAAGCATATCTTTGCACCAGAGTGCATCAAGGGTGTGTTTTCAGGCAGCAGCACACGTTCTGGCATTGGTTAAAAATACCCAGGTTCAGTATCAGCCCGATACCAGAAATAAAAAAAAATAAAAATGATGGCTCGGGTATCAGAGGGGGAAAGAACGGATTCAATCCAATCCTGTAACAAAAGGAAAAATGTTGGAACTGTAATTTAGAAAAGATTTTTCTGGAACTGGAGATGTTTACATATAAAGAGGCATGATTGTACTTTTGTTAGGGTTGATTTTTATTATATTTATACTGTATTATATTTTAAATGTAAGCAATTTTTGTGTGAAAGAGTTTAACAGAATAAACACAACTGGGGTTTTGTGTAAGTCAGGTATGTTTGTAAGTGAAGTGCTTCAGTTTAGCTTAGTAGTTTAGTAGTTTTTAAAGGGACAAATATATGAAAGTTCCAACTGCTAGTGAGTGTAGGAGTGAAAATGCCATTGCAGTCTGCAATAACAAACTTTATGTGATCATATACAGTGGTAATACATGTTTATAATAATCTGATGACCAGTGCAGACGTTTTTGTACATTATGTTCACTAAACCAGTGCAAGAAAGCACAGAAGAGAACACTGCACTCTCTTTGTTAAAATGCACTCATTAAAGGGACTAAATCACACAGCGAGTCATAAAACCATTGTATGAATTTTTAAATGAAGAGCTCACATGCAATCTTTCATCTTTTTAATGTATGGCTATTACATGTGTTGTGTTGCACTGCGTGTGCAAGGAAGAGAAGTTTTTTAATGTACAGACAACAGGAAACTGAAATTAATGTGGAGAGATCATTTTGAATCTTTCTGTGTAAGTATATGTGTATACTGTATGTGTCTATCTGCATGTCAAAAGTCTGAGTCGGCTCTAATTTTATCCATTGTCAAAAACTAATACAAGATCATACTCATTTCTAATAAGACGATACTTATTCAGCAAGACTATTATCTTGTCTTGTACATCTTGTTTGTTAAAAAATATAACATGATCTGACAATTAAAAGTCAAAGATGTGCTTAAATGAATGAAAGTTAAAGTGTCCACACAAACATACTAAAGTATTTAATAATAATAATAATAATAATGATAGAATAAAAAGATACAAAGGCTAAGAAAAGGGGTAAGAGTGAGATTAGTATTTGTAGCTTTTTACTATTACTTCTTTTATAGGAAATTCAAACAAATAATCCCTGTTTGTCAGAATTGTCACAAATATATGTATTATATAAAGCTAAAATGAACAGAAATGTAATTAAACAGGTATCTCAGTAAAAGAAAAAACTGAGACATAATCTTTGAGATTTGTATCAAAATGAAAATGTAAGAAGTAAAAAAAAATACATGTGAATCTGTTGATTGAAATGTAATTGTGTAATTTTTTATTTTTTATTTAAATAATACTAAAATACAAAGCCCCTACAAAGATATTCAACAAAGTACTAATTTTAGTTCCAGCTCCGGTGTGTGTGTGTGTGTGTGTGTGTGTGTGTGAGAGAGAGAGAGACCCCTCTGAGGGTTTACTGAGACCTGAAGAGAAGGTGAGTAATTGTAAAGCTGTTCTGCCAAATGGATCTGAGGTCGTACATCTGTATCATATTAGCGTGTTCTAATCTTCGGTCTATTCCTCTCTATATTTTCTGTTTCAATTTCAAGCTGTTTTTCATTTTATCCCCTAATTAACACATGAATGATAATCAGTTGGAAGAGGAAACAGTTCTAAGTGGGTTAATGAACACTTTCCAAGAGTTACAGAGTAACCTGTGAACTTATCAGTGAGCACTCTTGCAAATGAACCGCACTCTTATCTCTGTTTCAGCCAAGTGCTTGCCAGATTGTTCACAAAGCCTCAATCTCAGATTCCAGAATAGACAGCTGTGTGATTTTACCTGCTGTTTGAGCTGCTGCACCAATCTGTCTTTCTCCCTCTTCAGCAGAGCCACTTCTTCCTGAGTCTTCTTCTTTTTAGAGGAGGACAGCTCCAGGAGTGCGATGTTGGCGTCTTTCTCGCTGATGGCTGCCAGTAGCGCCTCCTGTCTGTGTGGAGGAAAAAATTCACTTCATCAATAATTTCACCCACTGACCTAGTACAGTACCCTAGAGAAATATGTTTCCAGTTTTCACACTCACTAATGAACATTTACGTTTATAAAAATAAAAAAAACTTTCATAATCAAACAAGCCAGAAATGTGTGTATTGTATATATATATTATATATAAAATATGTTGTTGTTATTATTATTATTGTTATTATTATTCTACTTATCATTATTCGACATGTGTTCAACCTCATATTTGGTCAAAGGCAACAAGAGTTAATAGAGAATTTTTTTCATAGATGACACAGAACCTTAAATAATTGTTCTTGCTGTTACAAAGAAAGAAAAAAAAAACAGTATTCATTAAGAATTATTTTTCTCTTAGGAAAGTTTTTAGTTTCTTTTATTGAGAAGAAATTTGAATGTATAGGCCTCATTTTATGCCACAATTTTTCCGGCTCACTCTTCTGAAGGGTGCCAATACTTCTAGAGCTGCCTACACAGCCACAGCTGTATTAGTGGGCTCCAGAATCCTCAGTATGAGCTCTGGGGTCAGGTTCAGTTGCAGAAACTGGGAGAAAGTGCAGCGACGTGCTGCTCGCCCTCTCTGACAGCGGAGATGGAAAAAGCTGATAGCGGAGGCAGGGGAACGTGTGCAGCAGCCGTGGAGGCCATGATGACTTCCAGAGTATTGCCGGCGAGGCTGAGAGAACACTGTCAGCTCAGTGTGTGTCTAGCTGATCCACCCTCTTCTGTTTTCCATCACTGCAGGCTTCTTCTGTGACTTTTTCCTCTCCACACACCTCTCTGCTGCAGTTCTTTCCCTCTCCATTTCTAACCCTGACCTCTCTACCTGCCTTTCGCTTTATTCTGTCTATAAACTGTTTTTCCTTCTTGAGCTCACTTTTTCTCTGTTAATGCTCTGGTCAAAAACCTTTGCAAGTCAAAAAATTCCAAAAGCTTCCAGTTCATACATCACAAGATGTATGATGAGAGAAATTAAATTGTAATCTTTGTAATATGAAGTCTTCACATGGAGTAATTCACCCATACATCTGAGAGAAATGAGAATTCAGAAGATTTATTGTTTACACAGTTATTCTGCCTTTATAATAAAGGCATCACAGCAAAAATGCAGATTTTGCTTGCACTTTCACTTCATATAAAATGAAACGGCTAATTATTGCTACACATAAATTTGTACATGTATGCCAATTAAGCCAACGTCATGCAGTAAAAAAGTCTTTAATATCTTTTTAAAATCTCTGCAAAGAATCATACATTGTTGAAATGTTTATATCCTAAAAACAGCGTTATGTAGTTCATATATAGAACTGTATTAGATAGCGTAATGAGTCATGATGAAATACTAATTGTTTTAATTTATTAATATAAATTAATTTAATAATACGTGCATGACTGATCTCTTTTTATCTAGTCTTATCTTTAAGAGATGCTTTATCTATAAATATGTATATAAAAATATGCACTTGTCTGATTCCATGATATATTTTGACAAACTGCTCGGTGAAGGTCTGAACATTGTCTTATTTGTAAATTCTAATAAAATTAAAAAAAAATTTTAGCTAATGATTACCTGATCATTTAATTTTTCTGCTCTGTAATTATATTCTGTAATTACCATAATTCTGCCTGCTGATTTGGACTCTTAATAAAAGTTAGCCTCATGTTTACATCCTCCCGAATTTGTGACAGTTAAGTTTCATTCTGATATAAGTAAAGGGAATGTCAGCTAGACAAACCGTGAGTCTCAGTCACTAGCTATATCTCACAACTTTAACCATCTGAATGATGAACAGACTGTGAGAAGCTTCTGTCTGACAACACAGATATAAAGTGCAGATATACATGCACACGCATACAATGGAAAATCATGATTCTCTTGCGCGCACACACACACACACACACACACACACACACACACACACAGTACTGAGTGCTATGCAGTTTCTCTCAGTACATCATGGCCATAATGATTAAGTATGTCTTGTTAATTCTGTGTAAACACCCAGGCAATACAGAGCATCTATTCTCTCACACACTCCTAAACAAGGTTTATCCTCGTCACTATTTGTGGCCAGCAGACTTGATTAATCCTACATTTGTTTGAGTTCAATCATTTCAACCATCAAACAAAGTAAAAATATGGTGGTGTATACACACACACACACACACACACACACACACACACACACACACACACACACACACACGCACACACACAGGCTACCCAGTGCTGCCTAAACCACTGTGCTGTAGTGTAAACTAATAAATGAGCTCTGGTGATGTTCCAACAGGCTCCTCACCACCGGCACGTTCTCTCAGAACCGCCTTTTAATACACTGACCTCCTGACTAGCAACACTCATTATGGTCAGCTCCAGACCACAGGCACCAGCTGGCCTCACGTACAGACAGTTTACTCAGGATAAATGGAGCTCCGCTTCTGCTCCACAACCTCCCCGTGCAGCCATGATGAGCATCCTGCAGCTCGCACGGATAAATGGACGAGGCGTGAATGCTAAAGATCGACAAAAATGGCTGAAGGAGAAATAAGAGGACAGAAATTCATAGCCTGAACAATGGGAGAGGGGAAATACAGTGAAGCGCCGTCTCGTTTCTCTGGCACTTTCTGGCTGGTGGACTTGTATTGTTCCACAGGTTTCGGTGGAGAAAACATAACACATACACACAGAATAACTGCCTGAGGAATTTACTCCACACAATGGTTTGAATTTGTTGATTTTCATTGTCATGCTTCATTTGCATAGAATTGAGAAAGACTTAATTAAAATGTTACTTGTTGCTCTATCCATCATTCACCGCCACTCTGCGTGACACACACACAGGAAATGAATACTCACTAGTTGCATTGTCACTTGCTAGTGTGAAAACACAAGCTAATTAGAAAATAGCTTTGTTTATGTTCAAAATAATTTGTTAATTATCACATTATTTTAATTGCTGTTGGCTTTTTCACTTTATTTTGCAATTTTTTTAAATTTTATTTCTTGTACATTTATTTTTATTATTATTGACCTACTTTCTTTCATTTCTTTTAATATTTTTTTCTGGTTCATTGTTTACTTATTGTTGTAAAACACCTTGAGCTACATTTAAATACATGAAATCTGCTGTACAAAGACAGCTGTTTATTCTTATTCAAGTTCTTACTCAGAACATCTTTATATGCTAGCTTTTGGATTATTTAAAGGATATGCCTTGTCTGTATTACGTTTACTTTCTGTTCATTGTATGTACAGTACTTTGATTTAATGTGCTTTACAAATAAAGCTTAAAAACCTTCTTGTGTATACCTCATTCAAAACTGACTGAGGTATAAAACAGATTCATGTTTTTCCTACCAGCAAAAAAATTTATAATTCATTAAACAGAAAAATTCTGTGAGGAAACAAAGGTAAAAATGATTTTACGGTTGGAATATTTAGAAAGAAAATAGTACAGAACGTTAATAATTCTTTACTGTTTGTATGTTTAATTAGGACATTGGTGGTATGATTTGCTGAGTGACACTTGCTGAAAACTGATTGTTAGCCACCTGTTACACTCCAGCAGTCACAAGGTCCTCAGTGTTAGTGTAATGTTGTGTGTATATTTGGCTCTAGTTACACGTTATATTCACATAAACAGAGCAGCATGTTTCAGGTCCATGTAAAGAGTGAATTCAGACCTGTGGTATTTTTTGCATGCGCGTGTAGCTACTGTGTGTTGGGATACACATACGCTAAAACCTTCACATAAACAAATATTCTGAGGTTATAAGATCACTATACAATGACATACACTACCAAACCTACTGAAGCAAAGAACGAGCAAGTCAGGCTTCACCCATTTCTCATTTCTCACTTGTTACTTTATAGCTATAAACTCTGGCAACTCAAACACCTTCTACACGTATACTGATATTTTTGAAAATAGTTTTCTTTCCTCTGCATTTTGGCATCCCGTCCACACAAAAATGGCCTTTTTTTTGGGTCACTGAAAACAAAGGTTTCTGAAAACCTTTCGACATTTACACTGCTTGTGTGTGGACAGGAAAAAAACATATATTTTTGAGAATGCTGACATCATAGTAAACCTGCGCATTGCAGTTTTACGTGCATTACAACAGTGTAGGACTCCATTTATGACAGCTACGGACCAGGGCCAGGCTTCCCAAAAGCATCGTAAAGTTAAGAACCTTTTTAACTGAGAGAGAGAGCATTCAATGTGATGCTTGCTCTACCATTTAATCATCCATTTACCAGTGATCTCCATGCTGAGATGCTTTTGGGAAACTTGACCCAGGTTGTTGCCTTGTAGACTTTGTATTCAAGTGTAACCTTAAAAGCAGTAGTTCCATCTCATCGGCAGTCCACAAACTGCTTCCTGTTTTAGAACTTTTTGTTGATGTTTGTCCAAATTTCGTCTTCTCTAGAGCTTAACGCGCTGCTCTTAATTTTGGCGTGTTACTATGAGTGTTTTCATGTGGATTTTTATTTATTTATTTATTTTTTAAATAAATGGAGCGGTAATATAGGGTCCATACATGCGTGAACGGGGCCTCAAACTAATAGCATTAATCCATAATGAAACTTGCCCTTTTCATATTGAAGTACGCAGCCCTTAATTCATTCGCTCATGAGGATCAGACCTCTTGCTCTGAGATGCTTGATAAATACGGCTCCATGTGTAGACTGACGAGTGGATGGGAAAAGGAGGAAAGCGCAGTTACATTAATATGTCCAAATGTGAAAGAAAACAGGGCCGTGAAAGTTTCTGGGAATTGTAACTACTGCTCTGAAGAGGATACAAAATGAAGTGTTGATGGGGTTATGGGGTCAACTAGCTCTTCACCCGCCGTTAACGGCTTAATGAGAGAAGTTCTCAATCTCTCCACACTTCCCACCTGAGTGATAAACACTCATCCATTCAGACTCATTTCCCCCTCACTATCTCTCTCATCTGTTCTTCCTTATGCAGGCTCTTCACCATCCGAAACATTACTGCTTTTAGCTCTGTTCTGTCTGAGGCAGAGGGAAATTCATGCTCATAAAGGAAGATAAACTGCAGAGAAAGTCAGGAACAACAGCAAAACCGAATGCTAGCTTTTCTCATGATGTACTTTATCAAAAAATACCAAGCTAATTCAAATGTACTTTTACACCTAATTTGCAGCGACGGAACGTAAAACAACAGCTCCACTGAAAAGTGTTAACATTTTAACAGCATAGTATCCAGTGCACGTTGGAGTACTTGCAGTTTCTCAATTGTTTGAGGTTTAATTTACATTTCTGCATATCCATGTGTCTCAGTGTGTGCCACCTCAACATACAGAAGCTAACATGAAGCTCAGTTTGCTTACAGTTTGAGTGACTCTGTTATGACACATGACATAATTAAATGCATTTTAAAATGTTTTCAGATGCATGATGAAAAAGCAAACAAAACCTGATTAGAGAAACTCTAAAATCTAATTCAATAAATTAAATTAATCAATTCTAGTTGAAATTCTAACTTCAAACTAACTGCAAGGTTAAGAACACACAAACACCCTTTTACATTTTAAATCAAATACAACTATGACGCCTGAATCAGGGATGATCTTCAAGTTGTGGTTAATAAATAATTTCTCATTTTACGAAGCAATGAGTGAAAAAAAATGGCAAAAATGTATGAAAAAATATAACAAGACAGAAAGACAACAGGACATAAGAAAATAAAATTAAGATGAACAGACTGAGGTAAAGAAAAAGGGGAAAAAGTAAGCTTGTTGTGAGGAGGCCAAAAGAACGCTGGGTGCCGAGCATGTGCATGCGTCTGCTCATACTCGTACTAATCAGTACAACGTTCCTGACATTTATATAAACACTTGTTCTGTTTGAGAGTAGAAAATGAGCTGATATATCTTGATTTAAATTTCTTAAAGCAATAAAGATATGATCTAATTTTTCTACTTTTGTCCCAAACAGAACAAGTGTTTATATAAATGTCAAGAACTTTGTTCTGTTATACTTTGTTTTGACTTTCTAATCTTTTTAGACACTTTCAGATTCTGAATTCAAAAATAAAAGTGCTATATTAAACCTACACTTCATTATGAAAGTTGTTTAGAGAGAAGACTTACAGAGAAGGCAAACAGCCAAATTTAGACTAAACATAATCCTGTATATAAGCCACATATCAACAGAGAATCTAAGCCCCGTCCTTCTTTTAACACCTCATTGAGATGTTCACTGAACTCAGACCTTAATTTGGGGTTGAGGAATTTGGAAGAAAACCAATAAGCTGTGAGGGAAGAGTCTGTAACGCGTTATCAAGGGAATCAGTCAACAAGTTCTACTTGATACTGCCTCATCTAGCACGTAAAAATAATATATAAGTGCAGATGTGTTAAACAAACTGAGTGTTGGTGTAGCACCAGCACAGAAAATAAATAAAAATAAAACTCTAACTCACTCTAACATTATTCACTGGGCATGATTTTACAAGGGTGTGAAAGTAACATGGGGTGACATGCAAGTGTGTGTGTGAGAGAGAGAAGTAAAGGAGAAATATAGCATCTGCTGCCCACTAACTGCTCATCTCTGCCTCGGGGCTCGGAGGACTTTCAGCTTTAATAATAACCTGTTTTAAATGTCTGATCTGGCTCCGTGTTCACTCACTGGAGGAACCACACGACACATTAAAGACACATTAAAAAAAATCATCCACTCTTCCTCTATTAAAGCTAATACTGACCCATGAAGAGCAGTAAATTCAACTGTGGAGCTGTCAGGCTGACACTATGGGTATTTGCACTATACAGTAATACCTCTCCTGTGGCACTTAATTTTCATCTGCTATGCCAGAAAAATCTAATATAAATAGCACCAACAAGTAAATAAACCCAATGTGGAGGTTTGGATTATTCTTTTTATAAATACAAAGTCTCAAATCTGATTGGTCAGGTGTTAATTCATTTTCTATAACCCCCCCCCCAAGGGAAAACTTAATAAATAAACAAACAAACAAATAAATAAATAAATAAAATCCCAAGGGTTATATGAATGCACTCATAGTGTAGATAGTGTAGATAGTAACAACCTGCACAGGGACTTGTGTGGTGGACGCTCAACATCTGCTTTCTGTAAGGAAACGTTTATTCAACATTTATGGAAGGAGGAAGGAGTCTCCAGTGCCAGCACTTTGTAACTGTTTTCCGCCATGGTACAATCTTCAGGACAGACGACTTATTAACTAAACGATTGTACAACGTTGTAAGTATAAACATATTAAAAGTACGCAGTGCCCATCTTTAATTATTAAAAATTGCAATCACTGACAACTTGTTGTGGTATAAGAGGAATAAAGCACTTCAGAAAGTGTTATTAGAAAACAATCAACTTCAGGGAAGAGAGGCAGCATATTCTGTTTCTCACACACACACACACACACACACACACACACAAGCAAAGTGTGCTTCACGCAAAGTGTGATCAAACAGAGAAATATGATTAACACTTAAAGTATTAGGGCACACACAGACATGGAAATATTTCACCTCAGCACATTCACATACATACACGGATGTTCACACACCCTTTACTGCATACCCTTTGCCCTCAGAGGAGCTCAGCACTTATCAGCTCTTCTTCCTGAGGCTGACAGACCGACCTTAATTAACGCTGATAGCAGCAGACCAGCGCATCTCTGCCTCTCCCAACCACACACAAACATGCCACACTCTGCTGCTATCTCCAGCAGCTCAGCCTCCCATGGGGACAATTACACACACACACACACACACACACACACACACACACACACACACACACCCTGACAATACAGTGCTGCACAGATCATATCACCAGAGTGTGTGTGTGTGTGAGAGAGAGAGAGAGAAAGTGAGGGAGTTGGTATGTAATTCTTGCTGCCTCTTGCGTCTTGTGCTATGTACAAAATAAACGGTAATGGTTTTGCATTTTATTTCAACCATCTTTCAAGAAACTCTTGTGAAACCTGTTTCACTGCATGATTTTTTACAGCATCACAAAAATTAAGCTGCTTTTAAACTGCAAATGTGTCAAAATCAAATCCTGGAGAGAATTACACAGCAATGGACCAGGACGAGACCTGGCACAATTCTTGCAAAAATTACAGAGAGGGCTCTTGTGTGAACAAGAAAGACGATAACGTACTAGGACTCATTCTGTTAGACTGCCATGCAAATCTCTTAAGAGGTGGAAAGTCAAAAAACAGGCGGGAAAAAAAGGAAATGAATGAAATTTAGAAATTAAGGAGACGGTGGAGTCCAAGGAAATTCCATGAAATATTTTATCAGATTAAAGATACAATCAGTGTGGGATGCCTTCTTTGTTTACACATCAGTAGAATATGATGTAAAGGGAAAGCACAAGATGAAAAAAATAAACTCAAGTGTTTGGCATTAATAATAAACAAAAGAAAAGAAAATAAACAAAAAACAAAAACCCTCCAGATGAAAATCTGAATACAAAACAACTTAATTCTTATTAAAGCATTTAATTCATAAAAGGTCATTTCAGACAAATTAACACTGTTTTAGTATCCATGGAAATCAGAGAAAAAAAGGATGTGTTCATTAATGCAAATTATTATGCAAGAGCAGCTGACAAGTGTAAATCAAATGCTGAGGTAACTCGCATTCAGTGCGACCAGACTTTCATGCCACGATTTACGCAAAGCCTCAACATAACTGGTAAAGGTATGCGATAATATCCCAGGTTTTATGTTTAAAAACACATGTGGATAAGCGTTGGTCACAACACACACTTACAGGAGTGTTATACCCACAAAGCCACAGCAAAATTAAAGGAAGAGCGTAGGAAGAGAAGCAGTCGAGTGACGAACGCTTCAGATGCGCTAGACAGAGCTTGACCACAGATGCACACCATAGACACGCACCATTTGCATTCACTGGAGCCTTCGGAAGTGCTTGTTCCTATGGCAACACATTGTGTGAAAAACAGCTGGGGCTGCTACCCAAAACACAAGAGGGAGACAGCGAGGGCGAGACCGAAGTACCTTCCTGGGATATAAACCTCATGAAGCAGATCCACCTGTGGAAGCCATTACTGAAACAGATGGAGAGGAAAGATGCCTCCTATCTAGGGGAGTGGAGACACTAGGCTAAGGAAAACACGGAAGGAGAACATGGAAGCTTCACCATGGGACCCCAAACAAAGGATTAAACATGTCAGTGAGACATACGGTCCTTAAGCCAGCCTCCCAACGCTGTTGGCTGAATGCAGCAGCTTAGTGGGATATGCAACTTATGGCTTATGACATAACTACAATGTGGGTTATTGAGATGTTTTTGCCACAGCTGGTCGGCTTAAGAATTTCCATTGTAAATAACATGTCAAGGACAAAGACGATAATTTATAAAGAATGGTGACTTTCTGCTGAAATACCACTGCTGTGTTAAATTAAAGTCAGTTCAAATTGCACAAGTTCAATGGTAGTTAAGAACGTAACTGTAGACTCTGTGATCTGTGTTCAATAATTAGTTGCTGGAGCATTGCATATGATATGACTTCAGTCCACATGTTCTTTCAGCATTCAAATGCACACCACAGTGAGAATGGGTCTGTGCCCAGCAGGGGAGTGGGGACTGGTTTTGAACAAAATCCTGTTTGAGTGCTTATGCATAAAAAACGTCATTCTTTGGAACACCAGAAAAAAAAAAAGAAAAAAAAACCAAAAGGCGGTCATGTAAAGAACCATGTCCAACCAATGCGAACTGATCAATGAAAGTTGCAATCGGATTGGGATTCATCCTAGAATATTCTAGGACTAGTCATGGGAGTGGCTTGGATTGGTCAAATTTTCCAAAGAAGCAGGACGGATTGGTGAAAGTTTCTGCAGGAGCAGGTGGGATTGGTCAAAGTTTCTGCAGGAGCAGGTGGGATTGGTCAAAGTTTCTGCAGGAGTGGGTGGGGTTGGTCAAAGTTTCTGCAGGAGTGGGTGGGATTGGTCAAAGTTTCTGCAGGAGTGGGTGGGATTGGTCAAAGTTTCTGCAGGAGCGGGTGGGATTGGTCAAACTTTCTGTATAGTTGAAAGGGGTTGATTAAACTTTCTTCAGGGGAGGGTGGGATTAGTCAAGCTTTCTGCAGGAGCAGAGATTGGTCAAACTTTTTGCAGAAGCAGGGATTGATCAAACTGTGTGGGAGCGAGAGATTGGTCAAACTTTCTGTATAAGCAGATGAGATTGGTTAAACTTTATGTGGTAGCAGGTGAGACTGGTCAAGGTGGACAGCATAAGGTCTTGACCCATAACAGTGATTAGAGTTGGGGTGTCCTCTGTGACCAGATTGTTCCAAGTTGGTGATTATGGCCTCTCATTAGGGTGAAGAAATATTCGGTGACTTCTCCTTACACAGCTATACTTGGCTCTGCTAAGCTGAGTAGGTCACCTCCCTTTAATCATTCCTGTCTTTCGAGGCCTGGAGAAAATTTAGCAGGCCTGAATGGTGATGAAGGCAAATGCCAAATTACTGATTTATAAAGCTCAAAGGCAAACTTTACCTAGAGACTGACTTGTCTGTGTAAAACCAGACAGCCGCATATAAAGGTGAAGACACTGCTGAGGTATGATGAGCATAGACCCTCTAAGCCAGCTCGTCTTTGTGGCCATGGCTGGATATTATCATGTCTGCCACAAAATGTCATGCAACAGAATGTCTAGATATAGAGTACAGAGGCCCCATTCCACTCCAAAGACACCATCAAAGTCAGGAAAACTCGCATGCAGCACACTTCAACAACAGCTTGGTAAAGACAGACTAATCTAGACTCCCTTCTTATGGCAATGCAAAAACCTTTCCCATGATGGCACAATCTGTAAGGAATCCGGGAATTATGTGGTCACCTTTATTACACACATACTGTTCTGGACATAAAATCTTTCTTATGCTCGTCAACATGATAAAAAGATCCTCAAGCCCAAATCATGCTCATGTGGATCGCATTTAAGGGCTGGTTAGATCAGTGAGTGGATAGATGAAGCGGTGGTTTAGTAAACAGAAACGGGGGGGTGTTTGGGGTGAGCATACCACAGACCAAAATGAAATGCCCCCAGGCACCACCGGCCACAGCCTAGTTTCCACCAGCACACCACACAGAATGCTATAAAACACACACAGATGCCCTTCATTAAACCCACAGCTACCAGACCTGGAAAGCCAGAGGTGCATATCCACACCAGTGATACAGCTCAAACATCTCCAAGTGATGAGTTGAGCCTGGTTTAAGGCTTCGTGAAGCAACCTGCTGCTTTCCTCATTGGACCAGCATTATTTATGACCGCACTGGAGAGGTCCTACACAGGCCTGAGTTTAGCCCTGTCAGTCTTTTACTGCTCTTCTTTATGACCGTCTCTCTTCCCCCCACCAGAGATGGCAGTATTTCAGACACTTTGTTAAGGGAGAGGCCCTACATCTGACTTTAGCACATCTGTGAATGACATTCAACTCCCCATACATCCTCATCCCCCAACCCTGATCATTGTTAACCCGTCCATCATAAATGCACAGATAAGTTCCATAACATATTTTAATAAAATATTACATGGTACATAAAACCAAACATGCATGGCAGTTTTATCCACAGAATGTTGTAAAACAGGGAGATGAAGCAGTTAATCTTTTCCAGTGTTCATCGCAGGGATTTCACACTCTTCACAGCACGGCTTTTCTCTCCCAAAGTTAGCTCCCCTGCTAACGTTCAGTCTCCTGCAGCTTTAGGAAAGTAGATTTACATGATTCTGTGACCTCCATTAATAGAGAGCAAAGAAGCAACAAATCTAGCTAGACAAAATGGATCCTTCTGCCACACAAGTTATGTCCAAGGGTGTGTGTGCATCCGTTACGTGTTTACCCATAATTTACATGATTTCCATTCAGGTACTCAACTAAACACACATTTGTACAACGATCTACTAATGTAAACCATATGAAATTACAATAAGGCTGAATTACCATCTAACAGGATGAGACCTAGGCCAATTCCCGGAAAATTACCAGGGCGGCTCTTGACAGCTTGATGTACATTATACAGAAAAAGCATCAAGTAATTTAAAAAAAAACAAAAAACCAACCAGAGAACTATTTGGAAACCATAGCATGATTCAAAAACGAAGGAGCTGTTGTTGACAAAAAAATTTTCATATGATAAATGAAAGAGTAAAATTTACATTGATTAGTCACTAGCAAACACCAAGAACTCAATGTAAGCATAAAAAGGTTTGAAATG
This sequence comes from Pangasianodon hypophthalmus, assembly GCF_027358585.1. Classification (NCBI taxonomy): domain Eukaryota; kingdom Metazoa; phylum Chordata; class Actinopteri; order Siluriformes; family Pangasiidae; genus Pangasianodon; species Pangasianodon hypophthalmus. Next base: position 5,083,132 of record NC_069727.1, read on the forward strand.
TAAACTTCAGCAAATCCACTGATTTGTTTAATGTCACATTGTGTGTAATAGGGTTTTTTTTTTTTTTTTTGGCAAATGTAAATCCTGGTAAAATTTTGTTTAAAGAAAAAAGCCCTAATGTCCTGAGTAGTTACGGCCGACTTCCTGTCTAATGCACAGAAAGACATGAAAGACAACTTACTAGATACTGGAAAAGAAGAGATTGATCCCAGAGTCAGTGATAAAGACAGACACAGATATCAAAAGCATGAGACAGAAAATAAATGAAAAAAAGATAAGGGGGGAAAGCAACAGATTGCGAAGGAAGACTAATTTGAAGTGCTGAATGTGTCCAGGTAATCAGGTTACACTTAAAAAAGGCAAAGAGAGATTAGCCCACGATCTATAGCCATAATCCACTCCAGATCCATCCCTAAAAAGTCCAAAGAGCCAGCATGATGACGACAGAGCAGAAACACCACACCTGTCAGAGGCGTGTTGACGGCTTCTTTCCTCTCCCCCTTCCACTGCCGCCCCCCCTCTTTTTTTAACCCTCTTTCCTCTTCAAAGGGCACAGCTGTCTGTTCTCTCCCGGTGGAGATGGACGGGTGGAATTTTTCCACCCTTTTCCGCTTATACGTCATGATGTCACCAGTGCAGCGAGGACGAGTGATGCAGAGCAGATCCGGTGGAGCGCACTCAGACTGGCTGACCCGTAGCAGCTCAGCGTTACACCCTGATAACAAGCCAAGAAGCCTGCCTTAAAAAAATAAAACACTTAAAGGTTCCTTATCAGCCCTGCTAATGCGCCTGCTCTAATCCGCCACTACAGAATGAGAGCAGCTGAAAAACCTCTGCATCAAAATCATAACACCGCATACTTCACCTTCAGCCATCCACTCTCTGGCTTCAGCCATCCACTCTCTGCTCTGACAGCCAGCTCCTTTATCTGACCCCAGCGCTGGATGTCTCGGTGCTTCTGACGGCTACTTGTCATAGACAAACAGACCGCTAGAAGGTTTTTTCCCCTCCTCTGTGATATCGCACTGAAGACAGACTGAGTTCTAAGATGAGCATTAAGGTGCTAAGGCTGAATTCCAAATAGTTTTGAAATCTATTCTATAATTTACAACTGAAATGACAGAACCTCGCAATCTTCCAAAGATAGAGAAGCCTGTTATGTCTGGAAAGACTTCAACTCCTTTCTAAACGTCTCGTGGGACGACATTTTTAAACTATGAAAATTAAGACTGAAACGCTGCCTCGCTCATTCATTCTTCCAAAGTGCAGTAACTCAGCCTGTTCATTTTCCAACAGAAACCCAAGCACGAAAACATTACTGACTCTCAATTAGCTGAATGGGGGTGAAAGAAGGGGGGTTAGGGTGCCAGTAACCTAAACACACACCGACACACTGAACAAGCAGTCGGACAGATGTGCCATCTTAGCTGTGGCCTAGCCGCCTTCGCCCAACAGGGTGGAGAAACTTCATTTGGCATCATGCAAGAAAGCCTCATTACAAATGCCCGTAAACGCCTGCCACGCTCGCCCGAGTCTGCCTGCTCCGTTTAACAGGCAAGACTTTTTCTACCCCACACTGCCCCGTGCCAGTTCTTGTAACCTGGTTTTACAATGTTATTATTTGCCTTTCTCCTGTTTATTTATTCCTTTAATTGGGGCAGAGTTTGGGTGCAGGAGCTGTAAGCTGGAGAGCTGTGGTTTTAACACGCCCCACAGCGCTCATGTTAGTGTCTAGCAGCAAGGCTTTTGCGCTCGCTCAGAGAAAGGGATTTAACGTACATATGGAGACAAAATCCATAGACAAACCATAGTGTCATAGCAGAACTGGTCCCACCGTGCCTCTGAAAAGTCTATCTGCCTTGCCCAAAAGACAAAAAAAACAAAACAAAAAAAACACAACAAAGATTTTTTTTTTTTTGGCCAAACACAGACTTGATCCCAGAGGCACAGTCAAAAGTTTTACAATGGAATAGTCACATTAGACCTAAGGATTTTATTGTACAAGTAAAAAATGTCCATTAAAAAGAAATTTATTTCTGATATAATATTTTGTTATCCGACAATTAATGTTAGTCTTAGTCTCAGATGCTCCTTCTCTGCATCACGCCTTTAAAAGTTATTAGACAGGTTTAGCTGAAATTTCCAATGTCTGTCAAACAACCATTTCCTATGAAAGCAGGTGGATTTTGGCCACATTTATCTGACGCAAAAGCTAGAATTCTGGCTTGTGAGAATTAGCTGACATTAAGGAACTGACATCTCAGGTTCCCACACAGCGTGTTATACCGAGTCTCCTCTGCCACATGTACAATCCACGGCAGACGTGGTGTTTACTGCCTGCATTATTGTATCCCCCCCCAAAGCCCTTCTGTGGCTTGAAAAGAAAAAAAAAACCATTAGAATCACACAACCTCTCCTGGTTTGCATGTCAGACATCCAGGCACATGTTTTTTGCCTTCCCTCCTCAAAGCCAAGTGTTTACCCCTATAACACATCCCAGACATAGTTTGTCACTTGGAAAGAATTTGGTTTTACCTAGGCTCAACTTCGTTTTCTATTTTACCAAAAGTACTTTCGGTATTTACCTTGAACGTGGTCGGATAACAAGCGTAGATAAACACAAACCTGTATGCGTTTTTAATTTTCCAAAAGTATATTTTGGCTTTCTCTTGACTGTGGTTGGCCAGTGAATGTACACAAAAAACAAGTCATTTAAAAGGGGATCACAGAGACGCTTCAAAATTAAATTCCAGCACTTTTCAAGCACTATTTCTTGTTTTTTTAAGGACTACCCAAGAGACGTTTATCAAACTACAGCGGACGGTTGAGTGCTCCTATGGTTTCGAAATGAAAAAATAAATTAAATATATCTGCATTATACCGTTCAGGGGGGTAAAGAATATCCAGGAAGGTATAAATAAAATGTAAAAGCATTCTGCAGCAAGACAAGAATCCTAAATATAAAACAAAAATTACAGATATGATAAGAAAATTATAATATTATAACTGAGAGGATCCAAAAACTGTTCAAATGATACAAAGAGTTTGGAAGTATTTATAAAGGCAAAGGTTGGGCATACATGTTCTCTAATAAATACATAAATATTACTAGTGAAAACTTTTAAATGGATATTAGCTTAATTATTTCACTATTAAATCCTTTAATGCATAATTATGAAACATCGAGATTTTTTTATTTTAAAAATGACCCAAAAGCTCTAATAAATTTAGACTTTCTTCTAAAAAAAAAAAAATCACGTTAAATAGTTTAAAATGGTTCAAAATCACGTTAAAATGTTTTTTTTTTAAAACTTTGATGTTCAAAATTATACAAAGTAATAATTGTTGTTAAAATAATAATAATAATAACAATAATAATATTTATTGATCGACCTTTTTGTGTGAGCCATGCTATATTTGCAGGAGCGACACTTACAGGATAATGGTTATATAAAACTGTAGCGGTTTGGAACTGATTTATGTCGCATATATTTGTTTAAAAAAAAAAACAGCCTTAAAATAACGATCTATGATCTACACAATATATGAAAATGTTCATACCTTGAACTACCACATATCTCGCTGCTTTGCATTTGTTTGTCCTCTTGTTGTCAAGGGTACACAAACTTTTGCAGTCACTATAAATGGACATTCCTGAGTTTCTCAGTGCAGAAAGAGGACTCTCCTGTCACATTGAGTCAGCAGAGGATTCAGATTCAAGTCCAAAGCTCTTTTTTTACGGACCTCCCACTCACTACATCTGTCAAAGCAGCTGGACAGATGTGAGCACACAGCAGCGTGGGTCACTGGGGGTCAAGTCAGTCACCGTGACTGCATCACACCCTGCTGACTGCTGCACACAGGCCGTGTGTGTGTGTGTGTGTGTGTGTGTGTGTGTGTGTGTGCATTGGAACTGACAGCTCCAGGGTGAAGGAGCATCTCTGAGGGCTCCGTGGTCAATGGGGAGATGGGTAATCACCCACGGGCCTCAGCACCACACCGGGATTATTAACAGCGTGAATAACGCTGAACACATTAGAGGCTTAGAGCTGAGTGGCAGGTTAACGAGTTGTGACTGTAACCATGGTGGTCTTACTCATGTGTGTAGATTTAGCCGTGTGGTAATGCGGGGAGTCCAGAAAGTCAGAAAGCTCTAAATAGGCCCAAACGGACCAGTCACACCCAGCTCTTCCTCTACTGCTCCCTCTAGCCCGAAAAAACCTCAGCTTCCCAGGCCTTTAACAAGTCTCAGCTGTCTCTCTCAGCATGAACTAAACACAATCTATCATTCTATCTCTCTTGCTCACTCTCTCTATTACACACAGAGAAGCAGCAACACTCCCTGTGTAAGACATACCTACACAAAGAAAGAAAAAGAAAAAGAAAAAAAGAAGAAAGCATTACACTAACACTATGCCCTCACCCATATCCAGCCCTAGACTCTGACCAGGTGATGACACCACCACATCCTTCCCAGCATGCACTGCTGCCTGGGTTTGAGAGTGGAGCTGTACGAAATGGAATACAAAAGCAGACTAATTGATCAAACTTGAGAAGAAACATAACATTTTTCTGTTTAGGCCAAGTGACAAAAACCTGGCAGACAACTGAATATACTGAATAAATTAAAAAACAATGGTATGACAGGAATTAAAAAAAAAAAGAGGGGAAAATCCTGAAGCAAAACAAATCACAAAGCAGCTGTCACATTTTTTTAAACCACAAACTGCCATGGTTCATTTTTATTTACTTGCGAGTTTACATTTCTGTGGAAAATCAGCCAACTCGTCTTTAAACCGAATTCCAAATCACGTTCTATTTACTATATATGCTCACTACATAGAGCACTTGTTCCCTGAAAGAACAGCATGTAAGACTCAGCCTCTGGACTCCACTAAGTGCCTCCTGGAAATAAACTACTTGTATATAGTATTATTTTAGGTCATGTACATGATTCTTTTTTAATATTTTACTTTGAAAACCGCTACGTAATTAATGTGAAAATAATGTATGACATGAAAGAAGTTGTATTTTTAACCACCTGAGAATGTTTGCATTCAACATAGAACTCACTGTTAAGTATTGGCACCCCTGGCTCTATTTGGACTGCTCAACTGTAACCCTGTGACATAAGCAGCACCGACACTTTTACATTTAGAATTTTGTGTAATGTTTCAGTAATTGATTAGGTGGTCACATAATGAGTACTTGAGCCCATTCCTCACTCTAGACATAATAAAACAGCCATAGTAGCGTGTTGGATAAACTTCCTGAGGAAACTGAGTTGGTTATATTACCCAGGAGTGAGGATGAGCAACAGACAGAGACAGAAGCAGGACCGGACCCCTGAGTGTGTTTCTTCCTCTTGTGAGTGTGCGTGTGGCTAAATCTCAAACCCTGGGAAGTAAAAACAATGCAGAGTGTGATGGACAGAATAAGTGTGGAGGGGAGGGCTAGAGAAGGGGAGGTCAGAGAGCCTGTGACAGACAGAGATTAATGAGGTGCCTCACCCTCCTTCAGCCTCCACCTCCACCCATCTCGAAGCCCTCCAGCTAGCCGTAATGCTTCCTAATCACCTGGGTGTCAACTCTTATTGTTGAGATGCCTGCACTCTCTCTCTCCCACACACACACACACACACACACACACACACATACACACATACACACACACACACACATTCTCTCTCTCCTTCACACACACACACACACATCTGCCTGATTAAGCCTGATGCTCATGGCAATGCATAATCTATGTCTCAGGCTGCCTCTAAAACTCCACTCTTCCACTTTTTCTTCCTCTCTTTTGTTCGTTCTCATGAGTCTTGTTCATTGGTGATCACAGAGACACCTGTTTTCATTTTATGCTGATGTTTAGACAGGAGGGAGAGAGAGAGAGAGAAAGAGAGAGAGAGAGGGGAGGACCTGGCAATCTGCATGTGCTCAGAGAAACTGTAGTAAGAACTGTTCAAGAATCAATTGTGTGAAGGCACGGAATAAACAAAGAACATATGCACATCTATCACTGCCAGCAGAACACCACTCTCAGCTGTTCTCCCCAGAGCATTCCTGTCACCAAACATCCCTGTGTACGGACAGCCATCACCACTCGGTCGCTCAGAGGTCAAAAATCGCTCACTCACAGAGCTTTTGGAATGAGATTAGATAAGGCTTGGACAGAATGACAAAGAAAAGCAGCCGCATGACGACATCAAATGGCGTCCTCTAAGTTCTTTATGTGTATATTAAGCGCTCTGATGGACAGCTCTGACGTGACGGCTTCAAAGGTCTTGCACATTGAAAGCAGAAGGATGAGTGGCCAAAGTTCGTGCTTTGAAGTTAAAGAATAATAATTGGGGAGAAAAAAAAAAAACCTTTTATAGATCCAGTCAAGGAGACGGAGGTAAAGTGATTGAATTGGCTTTCAAAGCAAGTCTTTCATACACCTGATTGTGTGAGGTTTCACTGTGAAACGTTCAAGATGTTCTTCTAAAGCTGAAAGCCTAGAGAAAAAGGAAGGAAAAGCCACGGGAAGGACCTATCATCTAATCGTTATGAGGCATCTGTGTGTAAAAGAAACCGCCGCAGGAGAATGAGAGCCCTCTCGAGCCTCCCTCGGCTTGTGTTAAACATCATGAGCGTCATCTTGAGAACCACTCGGATGAGCGCTAAGCGGCCGACTTGTCAGTAGGAGCTGAGAAGGAACATTATCCCAGACTGAGCGTGTGTGTGAGTGAGAGAGGGAGAGAGAGAGAGAGAGAGAGAGAGAGAGAGATGACAGCACAGCTGTCCCTCCATTCCAGCAGCAGTGGATGACAAGACAGACAACACTTATCAGCCTCCCTCCGTCTCACCATCACTGTTAATCTTTTCCACATTTTCCCTCACTCTGCACGCCTTCCCCTCTCCCTCGCTACGATGCTAATCTGCCAGAGGAGCCGGGAGCCAGCGCTCTGCGTGACGGCTACGGTCTCCAGGTGCCAGGAGGCCCGGGCACGGACTAACCACGACACACGTCAATCAAAGTGTCAAAATTCTACTGTACAAAAAATTAAAAACTGAGGGAAAGAAAAAGTGAGAAAGAGTGAGTGTGAGAGAAAGAGACAGACAGACAGACAAAGAGAAAGAGGGGGAGGAAAGGTGGGAGGGAGGATGTGAGTGACAGAAGAGAGCGACAGGCAGAGAGAGAGAGGAAGAGAAAAATAGAGAGACAGAGAAAGAGAATGTCAGAGAGAGTGACAGAGAGAGAAAGAGAAAGAAAGCAAGAGAAAAGAGAGAGAGCGTGAAAGAGAAATAGAGAGACAGACAGACAGACAGAAAAAGAAAGTCAGAGAGAGACAGAGAGAGAGAGGCAGAGTGAAAGAATTGGAGAGAGACATGATTAGAGAAAGAGAGACTGAGAGAGAAGAGTTAGAAAGGGAGTGAGGGAGTGAGAAAGAGACAGGGAGTGAGAAAGAGACAGAGAGAGAGAGAGAAAAAGAGAGAGAGAGAGAGACAGCAAGACTGAGAGAGAATGAAAGAGAAATGGAGAGACAACCAGAAAAAAAGAAAAAAGAACAATACAGAGAGAGAGAGATCTGGCTGTAATAGTGGGTGAATTTAACGAGGGAGATTTGAGTGGACGATACTGTGAAAGCAGTTTCCTCTCTAGATATGAAGCTCAGGCTGATGCAGCACACTGACATGACTGTGCACACACACACACACACACACACACACACACACACACACACATACATACACAAACGCACGCACGCACACACACGCACAAACAGGACATAGCTTTAATTCTTTACAGTCGAGGAGGTTGGATGGCACTGAGACATGTGGGACAGTCAGTCACTGCAAGTCCAAAAACTCACATTAGTGAGCTGAACGCTTTCAGGAGCGGGACGTTTTCAGAACCATTTCCGGGCCCTGGGACTGAAACGCTGAGATGGCAGAGCAGTGTGAGGTAGTCAGGAAACGGGTCAGGCATCTGAGGGAACCCCATAAATGATTCAGTGTGAGTGCTGAGAGAAGGGGGAAGCAAGACGAAGTGAGGGAGAGGGAAGGAAAAAAGAGAAAAGAAAAAGTGAGGAAATGGAGAACTGGGGATATATATTTCAGGCCTCGGAGTGTGAGCTGTCACAAAAATCACACGACATTACATGAGGGAAAAAAAGATTCCTTTCCAAAATGCTCATGGTGAGACACACAGTGGGAGAAAAAGCAGCTGTGGTGAGAATCAGGAGAAGTGAGAGGTGTGTATCTGTGTTGTTGACTTGGATCATCACCAGAGTCTTTTAACACACACACACACACACACACACACACACAGTGACTAATGAGAAAAGGTGGGAAAATGCAGTCACCACAGGAGGCGGCTTTAACATGGCTTTACGAGACCACACAGAATAAAGAATGTGGTGTGCTGAGACCGTGACTGAACCACACGAAACCTCCTTCCACTTGCATACAAGTGTGTGGAATTATCAGATTCAGGTACAACAGAAGAGAAAATAATGCACCTTAAACAATACAGAGTAAAACATACGACACACACGTCTGAAGATTTCACACATATAAAGTTCCTTAGAACTTCAGTGACGCCCAGCTGTCAGTCAAACCTTCACGCTGCCTCTAACCTCGCACTTTTCCCTGTTTCGTTCTAGAGGGAGCTGTGCTTCAGTGTGTGTGTGTGTGTGTGTGTGTGTGTGTGTGAAGACGAGTTAGAGATTAGACAGCAGGGGTCTCATTGCCAGACTGGCAACCCTACCAGTCTCTACATTTCCTGCAAACACCAGATAATTAAATATCAGTGAGGGGAAAAAAGTGTTTCTTTTTATGGAGCACTTTCACAGACGACTGGCTGTCAGCTCACACTCGCCGCCTTCTTTCTTTTAGTTTTCTTCCCTCACCTTTTAGACTCCTTTTTTTCTGTTTTTATTCACTCCCTTGCTTTCAAAAAAGATATTTAGAATGATAATTGCCTGGAACATATTATCATATAATCACACACAAAAAGCAGCCTTTTACTCCCCAATGCAAGAAATTAAGAAAAGAAAGATGGAGAGAGAGAGAGCAACAGAGAAAGAAAGAAAGAGACAGAGGGCAAGAAAGAAGGAAAGAAAAAGAAAGAAAAAAGAAAAAGACAGAGAGAGACACAGAGAGACAGATAGAGAGAAAGAAAAAACAGAGAGGAGGAGAAAGAGGAGAGAAAGAGAGTTGAAAAGTAAAGTTGAAAGTGAAGAGATATTGAGGGATTATTAGAGTACACACACACACACACACACACACACACACACACACACACACACACACACACACACACAGAGTATATAAATTCAGGCTGCACTAAAGCATCCTATGAGACTCACTTTTTTATTGCACAATTTTGTTGATTTCACTTTCTGTCCTCTTTAACTTCAGGGTTTTAGGAACAGGAAGAGGAAAATCAGAGAGAGAAACAAAGCCAGAGACCAGTTTTTACAACGTCTTGGAACGGCTCTGACTGCGCTCTAAATTTCACATATTATATGCACAATTTGACTAAAAGTGCACCCAGGATTGTAATTTAAGGGCAGAAAGAGAACTGGACCAATTTACCTCATAATATAAGCACGAGGGAGAAACGGAGTGAAACAGTGAGCTGTGTGAAGGATAGAGCTATAACGATGGTGTGTAGATTATTCACCTCGGTTCACTAAACAGTAAGGAGTACGACTGCACACAGTGTGAACAGGGTCTTTACACTCATCTGTGTAACACTAATGCACACACACTGCTCACAAACAACGATGAGAGTTTTTTAAAGAAATCCTCAAATATACGTCTCACCACATCCAAAAGCTTGTACAGTCAATCGCTCTCAGACCAAAATCTGCCGGGGCATCTCAAAAGTCAATATTTAATTTTCCTGAGGCATAAGCAGAGTTAAAATAAAAATGCAACCAAAATAACAAAACCAGAAAGCCCCAATCTGTTCGTAGTGCAATGTTTGTAGAAGGCCAGCATATATGTGTGTGTGTGTGTGTGTTTGTGGTGTTTCCAGCGAGAGTGAGAGCAGGCTGATACAGAGCGACTTGCATCTATCAACTCTGAGAGACAAAGATGATCATTTTCAGTTTTCAGATCAGGCGAGTTATTTTTAGGGCCTTTACATAAACAGCGTGGCACATTGCGGTAACAAAATGTGTGTAATTCAATAAAGCAGTGTTTTCCCCAAAATGCCTTTTTACTGAAAAAGTATGATGCTGGGCATTACAGGGATAATTAAAGCCTAGTGCACATGACATCAGTCTCCAGTCACCGATTCATTTTGGTGCTTGGTGACTACGTGATGCGTGCTCCCACAATAACCAGTCATGGAGTGAACAATGTCCTGCAAAGAAATCTCAGTCTGCAAACGATCACAGAGGTTCCATTACTTTCAAGCATGTTTGATTGCTAGGGTGTAATCCCTCTACAACTAGTAGCAAGTACAGCGATGAGGAACAGCTAGTGAGAGTACGAGAAGAAATCAGACATATCTGCTCTTATGTGCAGCAGATCCCTGAACCCAGTTTATCATCCATCTATATGCGTGGGAGAGCGAAGGTAAAATGTAAAAAGTGCTAGACGATATTCATTGTTAACTTAGCGAATTCAAATGAATGTTTTAGCGCGATGCTCTAATCGAGACTGTTCATGTTTACATATACACTGCAGGGCCAAATGTAGACACCTCACCATCACACCAATGTGTGGTTCTTTCCCATAGTTGGAAGCACACAATTGTATAGAATGTCTTTGTATGTCATTACAATTTCCCTTCACTGGAACTAAGAGGCCCAAACCAGTTCCAGCATGACAATGCCCCTGTGCACAAATCAAACTCCATGAAGACATGGTGTGTGAAGGTTGGAGTGGAAGATCTCGAGTGTCCTGCACAGAGTCCTGATCTCAACCCCACTGAACACCTTTGGGTTGAACTGGAACACCGACTACAGAAAAAAAAAAAACTGCCAAGATAGAGACACGAATATAAGCAGAATAACATTGCTTCCGTAAGAAATGATTTCGCATGTCATACCCAAATGGTTGTTATGAACAGCAAAAATAAACACACACACACACCACACGATTGACACAGTAATTAAAATAACTACGCAAGCAATTAAGGTGGTGTAGTGCAAAAAAGGCTGCGATTCTGAGATTTTGACAAATCGATAGATTGATACAGGCAGACCAACCAACCAATGGGGAGAGAGAAAGAAAGAAAGAAAGAAAGAAAGAAAGATCTGATAAAAAATGGGACACTGCATTTTAAAGCCAACAGAAAAATAACATTTAAAAAGAAAAAGATGGACACAATGCAACTATTGCAGTTTCAGTAAAAAAGTAGATTCATAGACACTAATTAGGATAAGAGTGATGACTATGTTTGACCAATCAATGGTCTGCAATATTTGTAGCGCCACCCACTTGGTCCGAGGCAAGACGTGGAACCAAATTCAACTTGGATCAAATGGCTGTGAAAACAGTCACAACATGCAGGATCATGGGTAATTTGCTACGCCAAGCTGCGCTGTCCTTTTGAAAAGTACTGTTAGAGGATAAGCCTCAAAGGTCACTCAATCACACACACACACACACACACACACACACACACAGAATCCCACTATCCTGTGGTTTATCAGATGCTGGGATGAAAGGCTCTGCAGGGCGGAGGGTGAGACGTGTCTCCTCTTTGTAGGCGACATGTGTTCTCATTGTTGGGGATCAGTGAGCCGATCATGCCTCGGAGAGCACGATGTGGAAAATGGGATCTTTAAGTACTTGCATGTTCCGATTCACAAAGCACTCAGCCAGAGCCAGGCGTCCTTACTGAGGGGCGATAGAGAACACAAAGAACGCAAAAGACAAAAGGAAATCAGGACAGCGCAGCCAGACAAAGAGGAGGCTGAGCGGTGAGAACAGTCAAAAACAAGATAAAGAGAGGGGAAGGAAGGAGGGAGGAAAGATGTGAAGAGGTATATATATCCATTCAGGAATGCTACTAAAGCAAGCAAAAGAGGCACATGACAGAGGATCAGTGGCTCATGTCTTCCAATCTACACCCTTTTTTTTTTTTTTTTTTTTTTTGACTGACACAGACAGACTGACTTTTCCAGGCACCATATTAATCTGCACAGGTACTCGCATGAAATCCAGACGGGCGTAGGGAGGGGAGCGTGGGGGTCCTGGACACGGGGAGCACAGCCAGGATGGAATGGGGGGAAACTGGAGAACTGAAGGAAAAGGCATGCAGAAGCAAAAAAAAAAAAAAAAAAAAAAAAGGCGTCTACGATCAAAGACAGCTCTCCCACAGCGGGGACAGAGGGAGAGAACCAGAGCCTCCCTAAATAGATTGATTTCTCCACAGAGGATCCAGAGCCAGAACAGCACTGAGAGAAAATCATTCAGCAAATCTCACAGCAGTGGCTCAAGCGCTAATTTAATGTGCTGCGTTTTACTATGTAGGAGTTTTATCTCTGCATTAGTTCATTTCATTCTGCTACAGATGCAGTACATCCGAAATATGAATGGGCTTTGCATCATTAAAATTGTATTTTATAATATGTGCAAGATATTCATGTTTGTGATAGATGTCTTATGTCCAGGATGTTCTCTGTTGCCGATTGGCTAATAAATGATGCATCATTTACTGACCATTTGCCTGACAATCTTGTCTTTTACACAAACAAGCAACGTTTGTCATTTCTGAAACAGTCCAATTTGTCTATGTACTTAATTCACTTGAAGACATGCCTCTGGTGCCAAGGTTCCATGTTTTAGTTGCTTGGAAATCAACCTGAGAAGGCTAAAAAGTGGTATCTAACATAATGTAAGTGAGCTAGTTAAGCGCATTACAGAGTAAAAGGAAACTAACTTAATTCTCAGAGAAAGGGCGACTCTGTGTAGCTACATCATTATCCTCTTCTATGTCTAAAGTAGCACATTTTTCACCCTCAACAAAAAGACAGCAAGTCGTTGGCCAACTTTTGGAATATGAGCTCATGTTCTCTTCTTACATGGCAATAAAATTATTATTCAAGTCTGTCTAGCGCATTTATTTTCTCTTGATATGTTGTAGTAAGCAAGAGACTTGTATCTTTGCACTTCACTTTATTTTACTTGGATTTGTCAGTGTTTCCACCTATCTGTGTGTTCCTGATTCAGCCGTCACCTGCGAACATTAATTAAGAGACCGAGTAAAATTTGCGCTACTGCCAACCAGAACTCAACTCAGCTGATGTTTGCAACGCAACAGAAGGTAGGATTCGGAACAGTTAAACATGGCTACTCACTAAATTAAACACTTATGAAAGTCAGTTGGGAATATGATTTTTTCCCCCCTTTGTTGAACCTATCCCTGAAATAGTCAATTAGATTTTCTTTCCTGGACATGCATCAGCATATTATGAAATATAATAAAAACACTTTGATGATGTTTTACACATATTATCCAGCTTGACTCCACATTCACAGAACGATGTGACTGGAAAGATCCTCAGAGAACAAGAACAGCAGCATTGAGTGGCTGGACAGGGAGAGAGATACCGGATAAAGGATGGATGGTTTTCTCTCAGGGCTTAATAAAGTTCTCCACAAGTCAATCGCTGCACTTAGCCCAGCGGTATTGTGTGCACAGTCTGGTCTGGTCTGGATGGAGAGAGAGAGGAGAAAGGAGAGACGAGGGAGGAGAGCTCTGACCTTGACTCCCATACCGAGGAAGCTTTGACGTGGATGGAGAGACTGGAGTGATGTCCTCCTGTGGAAGCTGAACCCCACAGCTCTGTCTCATCACCGCCCTAAGACACTTTCACACACATCCATTCACACAGCTGCTCTCAATACACATGGGCACAAACAGATATCTGTTAAAGTGCACGCGCACACACACACACACACACACACACACACACACACACACACACACACCAGCTCAAAGCTAAGTATGGCCTATAGCCAAAACAAACATCCTATGCTGCACAGTCGGCAAACAAAGCTGCTTCATCAGTGATTACGAGGGAGAGTTTGGAGTGGTGAGCTTACTGTTCCACATTACTAGCCTACTCATTTCAAAAATACAAACATGCTAGAATAAGCTGTACACAAAAGCAAGGATTTAATCTCCTTTGTAAACACACTTCAATAATGCTCCTCCGACTCCTTAAACAGACGTTTCCTCTGCATAAGCGTTATTAGAAACTCAGAATAAACAAAGTGCAAAAGATCTGCCAGTTTTCTTAATGCATGCATGCATGAGTTAGGCTCTTCAGACAGTAAAAAGAGGCTGGAAACCAACATGCAGACAGAAGCACGCTTTGCATCCTGCACTGTCCTGATTGGCCTATTAGGGAAATGAGTGTTTAAGAGAGGCATCTGCGAAGTGCTCCCTAGAGAGCAGCTATCAGGAACTACAGTGTGCTGGCACGGAGAAGAGAGGGTGTCTGAACATTACACACACTACACACACTACACACACTCACACACTACAGTGCCTGCACTATTCAGGCCAATTAGATTCAGCTGAGCCCTTGTGTTTTCTGCTCTTATCAGTGTTGAGCTGCTGTGCTGTGTGTTACGTTTAATTTCAGGGATACACTTTTATTCAACTGCCACGGTGATAATGTATTACTTTGCAAAATCTCTGAGGTTACATAAAACATGCATGTCATTTTCACACTATAACTAATCTAAGATAGCACCACAGAAGCTACACAGACTATTTTTGATGAGCCATAATGATGTGCATGAACACAGATCATTGTATCTTTGCATCTCTGGAGCTCCTGTTTCAAATGAGGCACCATGAATTATTTAACTGAATCAGAGTTGGAAGCTGGGGGCGGAAAAAAAAAAACTGTGCGAACAGTGCAATCCCTTCAGTCTAGGCTGGGATTTCACTATAAGCCTATACAAAGCAGTCTGCTGAAGCCCTATTCGTACTGGATTAGTTTTACATGAGGAGGTGAGGTAATGTAATTACTACTGAAATGTGTCTGAGAGTTTAGTCTTTTTTTTAAAGGACTGCTTATGTACACATGTGGAAAGATGACACTGTATTTTACCTTATATAAAATAAGCAGTAGAAATAGCCCCAAGTAATACATACATACCACTGACATTTTGGTAAAGATTCTGTTATATTCTGTAGGAAAAGAGGTTTTCTTCAAAACAGAGACAATATAAAGAACTCTTTCCCACAGAAAGTACACCGAACAGACATAACATTAAAACCACTGACAGGTGAAGTGAATAACGTTGATTATCTCGTTACAATGGCACCTGTCAATGGGTGGGATATATTAGGCAGCAAGTGAACAGTCAGTTCTTAGAATTGATGTGTTGAAAGCAGGAAAAATGGGCAAGTGTAAGGATCTCAGAGACTTTGACAAGGACCAAATTGTGATGGCTAGATGACAGGGTCAGAGCATCTTTAAAACAGCAGGTCTTGTGGGGTGTTCCCGGGATGCAGTGGTTAGTTTCTACCAAAAGTGGTCCAAGGAAGGACACCTGGCGACAGGGTCATGGGAGCCCAGGTTCAGTGATGCGTGTGGGGAGTGAAGGTTAGCCCGTCTGCTCCGATCCCACAGAAGAGCTACTGTAGCATGAATAGCTGATGACGTTAATGCTGGCTATTATGGAAAGGTGTCAGAACACACAGTGCATCACAGCTTGCTGTGAATGGGGCTGCGTAGCCGCAGATCAGTCAGAGTGCCCATGCTGACCCCTGTACACTGCCAAAAGAGCCTACAATGGGTAGATGAGTATCAGAACTGGACCATGGAGCAATGGAAGAAGGTGGCCTGGTCTGATGAATCACGTTTTCTTTTATATCATGTGGACGACCGAGTGCATGTGCATCATTTACTTGGGGAAGAGATGGCACCAGGATGCACTATGGGAAGAAGGCAAGCTGGTGGAGGCAGTGTGATGCTCTGGGTAAATGTTCTGCTGGGAAACCTTGGGTCCTGGCATTCATGTGGATGTTACATTGACACGTACCACCTAACTAAACAATGCTGCAGACCAAGTACACCCCTTCATGGCAACGGTATTCCCTAATGGCAGTGGCCTCCTTCAGCAGGATAATCCACCCTGCCACACTGCAAAAATTGTTCAGGAATGGTTTGAGGAACATGACAAAGTGTTCAAGTTGTTGACTTGGCCTTCAAATTCCCCAGATCTCAATCTGATCGAGCATCTGTAGGATGTGCTGGACAAACAAAAGTCCAATCCATGGAGGCCCCACCTCGCAACTTACAGGACTTCAAGGATCTGCTGCTAACGTCTTGGTGCCAGATAAAACAGAACACCCTCAGAGGTCTTGTGGAGTCCATGCCTCGACCAGTCCGAGCTGTTTTGGTGGCACAAGGGGGACCTACACAATATTAGGCAGGTGGTTTTAATGTTATCGCTGAAGGATGCATCAGAGAAGCTTCCGTGAATTCTACAAGTTCCCAACAAGGGTACAGCCTACATACACGTTATGGTCATGTAACCTATTGATGATCAAGGGCAACTGGCTAAGCTATAAACCCTACAATAAGCGCTAATAATAACAAAACAATCAGATAGTATTAAAATGAGTTGTATGTAGTATATGGTCAAATCCTTTATTTTTTCCTCCCTCTGCTGTCACATACACAATTATAGGTATCCCTCATCACTCAGCAAGCTAAAAGTTTACAAGACAAGGCACAATCTGGAAAGCATGTGCGATCCCTGGCTGTCCCGAACACCAGACAGATCGTTTCAGCTAAGCAGCCGTAAAGCAGTCGGAGGACGCTTCAGGGAAATCTGCACTAACATATGGATTGGGGCTTTTTCAGCTAGCGCAGAGGTGAATTTACCCATTTTATGGGATGTCTGGCTGTAGATTTTGGAAAGCATGTGTTCTGATTGGGGAGGGAGGATCACTTGAGAAGAAATAGATAAGCAGCTAGAGCAAGGAGAAGCTCATATGTCAGCTCAACTATCCATGGAGAGTTAATCAAATTCAACTACATCTAACTTGACTCAGGAATAAGGGTCAGGTTGCTGGTACTATGATATGGTTATGATAGCAAGAATTATAGACACTTCACTGTTATATACACACATACAGACAGATGTGTCAGGTATAGATATACCCACCGGTACACATCACTTGACCAACCCTGAGCAGATACTATTTGGGTTTGGACCATTTTTAATCCATCATTGACAATGACATGGGAGTGTGTGCATCACTGATATGAGTTTATCAGATGCAGCAGTGGAGTTTTGCTGGAGATTTTAGGCAACATGTGATATCTTACCGGTCATATATTTAGACACACAACTTTTTGTAGGTGTACAGTTAGAGACTAAAGCTCATTATTTTACATGGATGATTCCATGGATGGACGGATGAATGATTGGATGGGTAAATGGATTGGTGGATGGATAGATGAGTGCATAGTTAGCTGGATGGATAGATGTGTCGATGGATCAATGGGTGGAAGAATGGATGGGAGGATTGATGAGTAGATAGTTGGATGTAATACCATGAGTAAACTGATGGGTAGAAGAATGGGTAAGTGGGTGGGTAAGTAAATGGATGAATGAACAGATAGATAGATTTTTTTGATCCTCAAGGGAAATCAGGATGCTCTACTAGCCAAAGAACATGAAAAACACAGAACAAAGGCATACCAATAAAGACAAATTAGAAATCTTCACATCATCCACTGAAACACTAATATTCAGTACATCTGTGATGCGAAGTTTTTGGGTCTAGTGTAAGCAAAAATAAGTTTAAATTAAGAAGGGTTTCCTCTTGTGTGTAATTATCTGTATAATAAGACAAAACAGGTCAAATGATCCTCTATCCTTGACCAGTTCCTTTACAGTTTGGTTGGGGAACTGTTTTGCAACCAGGGAATGACACCAAAACCCTGGGCAATGCTTCAAAGCCCGATACACTCATACCAGCAACACATACACACACTGTGCTAGTGCCACCGCTGAGCTGAGAATGGTTTATCACCTAAATAATATTTGTGTAGCAGTAGTTGTTCCTGTTGGACAATTTATGCAGTCAGTAACTGTCTACCTGCAAAGGTCCAGCCTTATGGTACGCCAGTAAGTGTATATGTGTGTTATGTATATATAGACAGAAACACACACATTGTTTTTACTGTCCTTCTATTGGCTTGTGTATAACTACAGCTAAGCCATTCCATGCCTATATAACTCTAACCCTTAAGAACTCTAACTTCAATATCCAAAAGGGCCAGATAATGGTGTTATGTGAGTGCATGCTGTTGGTTGTATGTCTGTCACACATAAATAAGAGCCCAAACCCTTTTATTACCTTTTTTACAGCCAAATGTAACAATATGGTCATTTTTATATATTCCTATCATTAAAGATACATTTGGCTCTCACAAAGACCAAATGTCCCCTTTATAACCTAGCACACATGCACACAAAAGTCTTTGAACTGACATAACCAGGCTCCACTGGCAAATCTCTAAGCACAGAAAGAAAGAGCACAATAAAAAAAAAAGAGTCAGGAAACATAAGCTAGCCATTTGCCTGGTGCCTGCTCTGTGCATCGCATGTTGCCGAGTTGCACTAACATTCGAGTCATTACTGTCAAAACAACAACGGTATTAATGTCAATACAGAACAGTGAAACTACAGGGGTTCTCGCTGGGCGGCTATCCTCTTACTCCGATACAACAGGCCTCTTTCAGCTGAGCAACATCTGTCTCCATCTTCAGAGAGGAAACACAAAGGGGCCCCAGTGAGACATGAAACACCTGAGAGTAGATAAATTCATTTTCCATTTTGATACATTTCCCTCTCGATCGGGGCTCAGAATCTGTCAGTGCAGTTGTCTGGTACCAAGACCTGATTAATGTGAGGTCATGGCAGGCTCCTGCTTTTCCAGAGGACTGCGGTATCATGTTGACATGGCGACGGAGAGAGGGAAAATGATACTCAAGTTACAAATCAGAGGAAACTTATAAAAGCCACCTCCAGGGCTTGTTAACACGAGTGTGCTGAGAGATTTATTTAGCTGTATTTAAATCAAGAATAATATTAATAAAAAAAATAATAATAAAAAAATTTAAAAAAAAAAGAGGGACAATATAAAGCAGAGACGGCCAGTGAAAGACCAAGCCTGCTTGGATGGGAGAGAGAAACAGAGAAAAAGAGCAAAATCAATTGGAAAACAAGAGGAGAGTAAATAAAGGAATAGAATCTTTTTTCCTGTCTCGAGATCAGATATTACTGAGCAGTTCAGCAGGTTCTATTCTCACATACTGTATTTTACATACATTACATACATTTATTTATTTTTTTAAAAGAAAACCTTACCACTCTGCCCCAGGAAACGCTGGAAAAACCCCAGAGGTAGAAATGTCGGCATTCTGGTATTAACATTTCATCTACCTCAGCTACATCACTCCAGTTCATTACAGGTCTCAACTAGAGATGGATGTGGGACTGTTTTCTTAAAGCCCACTCATGCATGCAGTTAGTATTTTTGTTTGTACCTGCTTGCAATATTTTCTATTTCCCAAAATATTAGCAAACTAGTAGCCTAATTTAAACCATATTGACCCTGACCAGGCCAGTTACTGAGGATGAATGAATGACTGCTGTAAATGTTTCACGTAGCGATTCATGTTCATGTTAATGATTTTGCTCTCTTTTGTCCTGAGAGCTTCATATCTAATTGCTCACCTGTAAGTAAAAACTTGGTATCCCAAGCTGATACATACCCCTAGTCTCAGCCAAGCAATAGTGTGCCTCCTATTCATATCTGTATTTATCTGTTTACAGATAAATGTTTATTTGTGCATTCTGAATAATGTATTTATATTCATTACATCACTCTACAGTATATGTTTACTGGTAATGTTCAGGCTTTGGCCAGTTCAAACTTTCAGCATTCAACTTGTATTTTCTGATGAGGCAAGACTTCACATTTGCCATGAAATTCCCCTTATGTGATGTGACTTAACACTTGAGTCTGTTTTATCACTAGCCTTTTATATCTCCACTTACGTCATGCTCTTGGAGTCTACTGGTGACTGTCTTATAAATTATGCATCTCAGACTACACCATTCATCTGATGAATGTGTTTAGTCTCTGTCCTTTAGGCCTTACCTTCTGTTATCACTTCGCTGCATTGATGATTTCAATCAGCATCCTCAAAAGGTGACAGTGCATCTGTATCGGCTTCTGTTCACACATAAGCCATCTTGATAATTTCCCGCAAATTGCGCTAGGACTGGTCCTGAGATTTCAACCATGGCTGTCATTATTTGGTTAATGCACAACTCTAACAAACACAATACAGAATAACGTGAGGGAAGGAAACAGAGACGGGACAAAATTGAGAGGAGGGTTGCACACTAATATGGAATGTGTCTTTTAAACTTACATAGAATAATTTCTGCAGGAATTGTTATTAAGAAGTTCCCAAATATGTAAGGAAGAGAGACCAGGTGTGTAGATACATATCTGTTTATGTGCTTATATTTAAGCCCTTTCCAATTAATAGCCTTAAAAACTCTCAGGCCTGAAGATCTCTAAAGAAACACCAAGGAGTTAATCTATTCATAGCCTTTTTATAGTGCACAGTGAAATAAATTCCATATGTTTTCTTATTAAAGTTGAGCCAGAGGCCTTGTCAAAAGCATTATAATTGAGTTACATTACATTTGATATTGTCCGAAAAAAGCTGGTGAGAAAATGAACAGTACTAGTGCTACCAAAAGCAAACTTTTGCCTCTGATGATGCATAATAATAAACAATGACTTCTTGTGAATTGTCTTCTATGGACAGCTTTGTAAAACAAAAAACAAGAGAATATACGAAATGTGTACTGATGACAGCTTTCTTTCCTCAACTCATCTTTTTGCGCTGTAATTTAAACAAGTGTGTATGATACAGCAGATAAAGCCATAGCTTCAACAACTTATACGTTAATGTAGTGAAGTGGCTCTAACCGCAAAAATTTAAA
This sequence comes from Pangasianodon hypophthalmus, assembly GCF_027358585.1. Lineage (NCBI taxonomy): Eukaryota > Metazoa > Chordata > Actinopteri > Siluriformes > Pangasiidae > Pangasianodon > Pangasianodon hypophthalmus. The sequence goes on from NC_069727.1 coordinate 5,104,146, forward strand.
TGGGTTTAAAGAAAAACTGGGACATAGAGAGAGATTCACGGGGTGTGAGTAGAAATCTTTTTGAACCGTCTGCACTCGGCTGTTGTGTTTGGCTTGAGAAGGCAGGACTAGCTCGCTCTGTGCTTGCCCAGAAGCCTGGCTACTCTCTGCGTTTCCATTTCTTTCACCTTATCAGCCACCTGCCTTCAGCATGAAGCTTTATTACCCCCTCCCTTCCCATTCCCTTACTTTTCTCCACCTCTTCCCGCTCCAACGTCTGAGTCCTTGTCACCTCGAGCACCCCCGTACAAGCCGCTGAGCCAAGGCAAACTGCTTAAAGAGCAGAGAGCGGGGATATATGGGCCAGATAAAGGTGTGTGAGTGCATGCTGGTCATGCATAAATAAGAGCCCAAATGAATTCTTGGACATGAGTAGAGCTCGCCTTGATTACACGCCACTTATAATAAAGTTTTCTTCTGCACTTACAACATGCAGCAAAAATCCACCCAATGACCCCACCAGCCAGTGAAACTTTTAACCGCACAGCCAGACATATGCGCCCTTAATTGAAATGTGCTGAAAATGCAAGAAAACGAGCTGCATGGTAAAGAAAAGATGATTCTCAAATCAAGTTCATCTTAAGAAAGACCATTTTTCAAAATAACAGCAATTTAACAACAGACAAAAATTTGTTCGAATTTAATGGTTGTGGGTGTATAATAGAGTCTTTAATGGTACATAATGGAGGTTTGGTTGAGGTTGTAGTTGGTGGGTTTGTTCCTTTGACTCAAGCCCCGGGTATGGCACAAGGCTAGAGATGATAGTGTGATGGAAGAATGGTACAGAAGTGTAGGATTGGGTTGTTGCCAGGACGTTGAATGTGAGAGGCTGAAGTCAGTGGTGATGATTTATCGGTGCACAGGAGCTGTCGGCAGGACATTCTTTTCCACTGCAGGGCAGAATTCCCTAGCTCTCACTCCACCACTGATAAGACATATGGATTCACATCCTGACATTCTGACCTTCAACATTCCCAAGGAGGTTGCGCACACACACATACATAGATAGAAGAGAAGAACAACGGGAGCATTTGGGATTTCTATTTGAGAAATCCATTTCTCATTTCCCTTCTTTCCCTCCTGTTCTATTTCATACATAAAGGTTGGCTGTACAATCACTCTTTCCATTTCAGGTTGTCTGCCCTCTGCTCCTTATAGAGCCAACACGTCTATGAATGTGGGATTGTTCTCCCATTCCTGAAGAAGCTGGTGCCATTAGTGGGCAGAGATTCATGAAATCGGCTAATGTTGTGATCCACATCATTCCACAGGTGCTCTATGGGTTTAAAGGTCAGGAGAGAGGAGCAGGAAACTCATCTGTCCAGCTAGACTGCAGTTGGAGCAGATCTCATGTTGTGGCAGAGCTAGCAACACTGTCTCCCATCACTGATGTATGACATCCCAACCTGCAGGATGCCAATATCACAATATGCTTTGCTCATTGTTACATTTGAGGCAATGCACAGGAAACTTAGCATGCTTTCACGTTTTTCCTTAACTGCCAGCACACGTTTTCTATGTGATCCTAAGGGAAATAGATGTTGGTGGAACGTGACTGCTTTTAAGAAGCGCTGCCTCAGCAGTTTCCTTGGTCACAGCAAAAAAGAGTGTCAAAACTTCTCAGAAAAGTGCCATCTGAAGTGGGGAGGGGCACCTCTAAGGGGGTAAGCGAGAAAAACAGACAGATAACAGAGAAGTGCTGACATGAAAATGAATCTTGCTAGTGAGCGAAATATAAGGAGATTTATGACACATTGAACTGAACTGATTTCATCGCCAATATTCCAACACTGCAATGCAACTAAACCTAACCGCTTGTTTATTTTTGGGACATTCATCAGTATGTGATGTGATGTCATTTTAACTGTGGCTGCATTCAGTCAAGTCAAGCAAATTCTCTTGATTTTCTGCCTCCAAACACACAATGAAGGCAAACAACCTCCTTATCACCAGAGTTACACCAATCTTTATGCCATCTGCATTACTGAAAATAATAAGTCTAATCTAGAAAGCAAGCTAAGATAGTTAATTAGCTGCTACACTATATTGCCAAAAGTTTTGGGACACCCCTCCAAATCACTGAATTGAGGTGTTCCAATCACTTCCATGCCCACAGGTATATAAAATCAAGCACCTAGGCATGCAGACTGCTTCTACAAACATTTGTGAAAGAATGGGTTGCTCTCAGGAGCTCAGTGAATTCAAGCGTGGTACCGTGATAGGTTGCCACCTGTGCAATAAGTCCATTCGTGAAATTTCCTCTCTACTAAATATTCCATGGTCAACTGTTAGTGGTATTATAACAAACTGGAAGCAGTTGGGAACAACAGCAACTCAGCCACGAAGTGGTAGGCCACGTAAAATCACAGAGCGGGGTCAGCGCATACTGAGGTGCACAGTGCGCAGAAGGCACCAACCTTCTGCAGAGTCCATAGCTACAGACCTCCAAACTTCGTGTGGCCTTCAGATTAGCTCAAGAACAGTGCGTAGAGAGCTTCATGGAGTGGGTTTCCATTGCCGAGCAGCTGCATTCAAGCCTTACGTCACCAAGTGCAATGCAAAGCATCGGGTGCAGTGGTGTAAAGCACGCCGCCACTGGACTCTAGAGCAGTGGAGACGCGTTCTCTGGAGTGACGAATCACGCTTCTCTGTCTGGCAATCCGATGGACGAGTCTGGGGTTGGAGGTTGCCAGGAGAACGGTACTTCCCTGACTGCATTGTGCCGAGTGTAAATTTTGGTGGAGGGGGATTATGGTGTGGGGTTGTTTTTCAGGGGTTGGGTTTGGCCCTTTAGTTCCAGTGAAAGGAACTCTTAATGCTTCAGCATACCAAGACATTTTGGATAATTTCATGCTCCCAACTTTGTGGGAACAGTTTGGGGATGGCCCCTTCCTGTTCCAACATGACTGCGCACCAGTGCACAAAGCAAGGTCCATAAAGACATGGATGAGCGAGTTTGGTGTGGAGGAACTTGACTGGCCTGTGCAGAGTCCTGAGCTCAACCCGATAGAACACCTTTGGGATGAATTAGAGCAGAGACTGCGAGCCAGGCCTTCTCGTCCAACATCAGCGCCTTACCTCACAAATGCGCTTCTAGAAGAATGGTAAAAAATTCCCATAAACACACTCCTAAACCTTCCCAGAAGAGTTGAAGCTGTTATAGCTGCAAAGGGTGGGCCAACTCCATATTAAACCCTACGGATTAAGAATGGGATGTCATTAAAGTTCATGTGCATGTAAAGGCAGACGTCCCAAAACTTTTGGCAATATAGTGTACTAGCTAGGACTGGTATAGATAGTTTTTGCAGCGCTGTTTCTAGTGTGAAAGCAGCCCAATTTGTTCTTTATATTAAGTGTTTTAATGGACACGCAATCAGAAACCTCAATAGGCAGTAACTGTTCAACGTATACATAGTCACAATGCTGAAAACAAATTGGCAACTTTTAACTAAGTTTCCTGTTTCAGAAAACATTGCGTCTTTGTACCATCTGTATGAGTGTGTATAAACTCCAGCTAATCCTTACAAACCAGCCTCCAAGAATGTGTATACACAAAATTAGCCTGCAAGTAATTCTGAAAACCAAGAGAGGAAATAAACTTCAGAGAGGTCATTGACTTGACAGACGAGTCTCAGCATGGACAGCTGTTCAACCAGGCTGCAACGGCGAGCGAGGCTTTGACCCAAAATGCCTTGAGCAGCTGTGTGGCTGAGATCTGATCCAATGCTGAGAATATAACAAACATTAACTGACGAAGAGAGAGATGATTAAGATGTCTAGAGGTATTATAGTGGTAAGAGTGGACAAAGGCAGAGATAAAAGCTGCATCATATAGTCATTGCATTTGGTGGTTAGTCTGAAATTCAGCCTACAGTCAGTTTCGCTCTAGACATGATTCATACCCAAGCGACTATAGCAATGCTGTATTAAAAACCACACTTTCCAGTGAGTGACCTAAAGGGAGATCTGACACCAAGACAGGGTGGAGCAGGTTTTTCTCTATTCTCTGAGAACTCTTTGAATAATGGTATACACAGGCCTTATAAAACACGCATAATCTGAGATAACATCTGTATAAAAGTCATATTAGCTCAGTAACAGAGTATAGCTTTTCTATGTGAAGCTGCTAATAAAATGTGTCCTATAATGAATTTTTATACAAAAAGAGAGTGCAGCCTACCAGTGTGAGGGGTGAGTAAGGAATATAAAATTAATCAACAATGAGATGGTGTGTTACGGCCTGACACAAAGCGTTATTGCTGCCACCCTAGAGTTGATTATTTTCCTGTAAAAATACGTGTCCTGAAGTGTTTTATTCCTGTTAAACCACAGCTATTTGTCAAAATCTACTATTTTTATTTATTAAAGAAAGATGTGTGTTTAATGTTGTGGAACATTCACAAATCCATTAGCTCGTTATCACTTACATTGTAGCGGCAAAAAACAATCATTCCATCACCAACATTTTACTTTTTATTGAATAAGGCCCTCCTCCCCCCAAAAAAACAAAACAAAACAAAACAAAAACAGCTTGTCATGTTACTGAGAAACTGGAAAGCAGAAGAGTTACTGACTGTTACAAAGCACCGACACTGGAGACTCCTTCCAGAAATGTTAAATAAATGTCTCCTTACAGAAAACTTCACATATTGAATTAAAAAAAAAATTTTTTTGCTTGGTTAAGTTGCAGCACATTTTTAATCCATTTGGTATTGATCAACGTGTAAGTTGTTACTTTAGAAACAACTGCATATTAGGACAAGTGCATTATTCAAATCACAGGTTTATATAATATATAATCACCAGCACTACTGTTAGAGCTGCTGTTATAGAAAATTAATCAACACCTTTTGACAGGGCTGTGGTATAAATATTTTACGGTAAATTGTATGTGCGCCCTTTGCCTTTACAACTGCCTCCAACTCTTTCCTATCCTCTGGGCAGCTTTTGGATCCTCTTAGTTGTAATAATAACAATGTTGAAATGGGATTGCTTGGCCAATCTTTGTCTTTTCTTCTTGACATATCTGTTGCAAATCTGCCAGATGTTGTCCACTTCCTTTTTCAAATCCAGTCTGGAGACTGAGAGGTTTATGGCAAAACTTTACTTTAATTTTTCCTTATGTTTTAGATTGTTGTCTTTTTGCCAGATACTTTCTGATTTAATTTATAACTTTTTTTTTTTTTTTGGAGCTAAATTGCAAAAATAGAGGTACATTTTAGTTTTAGCACATGTGTACAGAGTGAGGAAGTTTACGTGCTGGGATAAAACGTTTAACACCTGGGGCACAAAGTGCTCAATTGGAGGGGCAGGAGATGCTACTAAGTGTCCCCTTTTACCTCTTTGGTTGCAAGAACTTCATCAAATTCTATTACAAAGTTGAGTGATTTTAAATAAACAAACCCAGACAACACCAAGAAGGACTTTCAGATCTATCTGGAGAACTGTATCAGGATGCAGATTTTAGAATGACCTTCTCCACTATATGAATACAACTTTATAAGCTCTGTATTTTCTTTCACTGTTATATTCTTGGCACGGTTTTGCATTTTCTCCCACATGCCAACCATCCTCCTAGCTTTGTGAAACACTAATTAACGCAGTGGGCTTAGCTCTCCCAGGGTGCTCTCTCAGACCTGATATGGCCGGTTTAAGGAGCTGTGGCGGATTAACTTGCACTGCCTGGGTGGTGAGGCGGCAAGAAGCTGACATGATGCCTCTGAGAAGCCCTGAACAGTCAGAGGCCATGAAGTCCTGGCCTGGAGATCATAGGAGCATGTGAGCTCTGAGGATTAAGCATAAAGTCAATGAGGCTAGAACTGTGTGAAAGACTCGAGCACGATTAGACTTTAAACAGCACGTAATTAGCTCTGCTCCTCTGTACTGCGTTACTTCCCAAGCCCTCGGCTCAGCTCCCTAAATCCTCTTTTCCACCGTAGGGCTGAATGTTTATTCTGTGGTGGTAACAGAGTGGGGAGGTGTGTGTGTGTGTGTGTGTGTGTGATGATTATAATATCAATATTGTGATTTTTTTTTTTTTTTATACAATTGTTTAACAGTTTTATTTAAAATAAATAATGAATAACGCCAAACTGATTGGAGGTGCTGACATGATGTTAAAATTTTGTACTTAATCTTTAAAATTGTACAAAAACATTTACCATTTAAAATTTAAAAAAAACACGAATTAATTTATTTTTGTAGACAAAAACAGCTAGAAATTTATTCGCACTCCCATATATCACGACGTGTGTATCAAGGAAATGCCTACGAGAATCATGATATTTTTGTCATATCGCCCACCCCAACAGTAACTCTGCTTCACGCTGAGCCATATCACACCACCCCATTGTTGATTCTTTTTCCAACCTATGCTCCCAAATGTTTAATGCAACACATACAGAAAGGGGGAAACCCTTCATTTTTTCGTTCTTTTTTTCCACACTATTAAAATAGTTTAATAATTACAAATAACGTTGGCCATTTTGTGACTTGTGCCAATGAAGGGACATTCCTAACACCTAACACACTATAAGTCTTGTCAGAATAAGTTACATTTCCGTGCCTTATTTAATTTATCCTATGGGCATGCAAGCTTTTTTTTTTTTTGCTTGAGTGTTTATCTAAAGAAAGACTCTATACAGGCTTGTGCCTTGCTTGATATTTTACAAACGCCGTCTCTTCAGCGTTTCGGGTTCTTACTTTCTTGCCACAAATCTGGAGACAACAGTCCCAACACACCACAAGCCAAATGCTTCCAGTTGACCATCTGAGGAATTCTTCATTAAGACTTATTCCCCTGTCAACAGCCATCTCCCATCGGGCCCTCGGACATGTTCCCCACTCCCAAACAAATGTGGGATGAGAGTTAAACATTTGTTCGGAGGGAGACAACTGATCTCCGCTAACACTGAGCTAAGACTTTGAGCCGTGATCTGAGAGAGAGAGAGAACAAAAGAATAAAAGAATGCAAGAAAAAAAAAAAAACAGAAAGAGTGAGAAAACCTAGCCACATCAGACAAGCTTGGAGTACAACAGGATCTGACCGCATCGCATCTGGAGAACAGGCAACAGAGAGATAGTGACATTTAGACTGCGTGAAATGGAGAGGAAACATGAAGATAGAATAATGTGTTGGAGTTCTCATCTTTACTGCTTCTCTTCTCTCGTCATCACTGAACAAACCTTTTCCATTTCCTTTTCTGCTACAGATTTTGATCAGTATATGGCATCACATGCTAGTTTTTGATGATTCCTCCAGTCGATTGTCTCATAGCAGCTGACTGAGCTTCATCAGTGGACTTGTTCCTCTTGCTATGATCTTCTCTCGTTACCAAAAACAGAGACCCGCCAGGACCCCCCTCCTCCTGCTGATACAGAATGTATCAGACCAGCATTCATGGCTGTATTTTCTCTGGGCGAAGACGTTTTATTTTGGAAGCGTGTGGTTAAGTGTGAGGGCGGAGTAGATACACAGCGTTCCCTGTCTGACCGAAGCCGACTTCAAGCTTTCTGACAGCCATGTTTGGACATTGCTTCTGGGGCCTGCTTCTATTTTTCTTCTTTCGGATTAAGAAGCAGAAAGAGGGCAAGGGTCTTGGTTTTTCTTTTTTTTTTTTTGCGGCCACGTCTACTATAAAAAAAAAAAAAAAAAAAAACTCGAGCAGAAACGGTACGTGTGCGTAGAAGCCATCCCCAAGGAAACTGCAGACCTTTGGAAATTGCTGGAAAAGTCCTTAAAATGCCAGTTCTGACTCATTTTTCCCTACAAACGTTTCTACACTTGTTTTATATTCTCTGTGTACACCAGCTGGCGTGTGCTGTACTGTTAACGTTAAGAAGGGGACAATATTGCCAGCTCATGGACGTCTACTCAGAATTTTATATGCGTGTTTGAAAAAATGCATACATTTTTACACGCAATAATTTACTTTAATCTCACTGTGCATTACAAATGAACGCAAAGCACCATGTCTAAAGAAAATGTATTTTCTTGGTGGCCCAAATTTATACCAGTAATATACATCAGCTCTTTATGCGTTAGCTCCAGAGTTCAAAACTTGCCACATGGACCTGCTTTAATCATGCCCAGAGAGCAAGGCTTGAAGCTGGGACCTTTAAAGTTTTGAATTCTGGAGTCACAGTCACCTTCTAGCGGCTGGTTTATTCAAGGAGTTTCTTCCTTAGCAAAGATAAGACAAGTACAACACTACAGCGCTGTCATAAATAAGACTAAGGCATGATTAGAGCTGAGAGACAGAGATAGATGAGAGTGTGTGTGAAAGAGTGAAAGAGGAGTCTGGGAAAACAGTAAGAGTGGGAGAGATATTTGGATTGCACTTCATGGGAGGAAAAAGCCGTTTAAAGTGGCACTCAGAAAACCGTTTGGTTCCTATAGAGCTTACTGCCCCTCCAGACCACTGTCCTTAAATACTACACACTGCCGTGGAGGAAACACATGCATCTTATGACTCACAACATATTCAGCTTCGCTGAGTTCTGGACGATAAGACAAAGGACTTGACCGGAAAATAATCATCTGGAGAATAATCCAACACAAAGCTTTACAACTTCCCATGAAACCCTTAACCATTTTTCCAGCAGCGAGCTTATATAGTAACTTCTGCAATGACAGGTTGCTGCTTAAAAAAAAAAAAAAAGCCGCACGAGGTTTGAAAATAAATGTTGTGAGAGAACAGACTCTTACTTCATCTCCAGAACCTCCTCCAGGTGCTTCCTGCGCTCGGCTCTCAGTGTGGTCAGGTGGGCCTCCTTCTCCACCAGGGACTGCTGCGTGGACGAAAGCTTGGCCTTCATAGACTCCAGCTCCTGCTTCACCTTCTCCATCGCTCCTAGCAGCTCCTCCATCTGCGGAGACACAAGTTATACACACGGAATTAAGTGACGGACATGACTGAGGGGATCATAGTCAATCACAGACACTGAAATAAAACACAGATATAAAACCAAAAGGACAAAATAAATCATAAATCACTGGTAAAGTGTGTGATACAAAAGAGAATGAGTACAGACAAAAAAAAAAAGGAAAACAAAACACAGTGTGACAAAAAGGAACATAATGCCACACATTAAGCCATTAAAGTGTATGCACACACAAACACACACACACACACACAAACCTTAACCTCAGCAATCAAAAGGAAACATTTTGGTTTCGTTCGGTTTTTTTTGTTTGTTTGTTTTTTAAATAAAAGGTGCAGTTTTCCTCTTGGGGACCAGCCAAATGTCCCCACAAGGTCAAAACTATCAGGCATTCCTATCCTTGTGGGGACATTTGGTCACCACTAAGATATAAAAATACATGCCCAGAAACACGCACGCACACACACACACACACACACTCTTTTGAGGAACTCAAAGCAAAGAACTACACAGTTGCTGTATGAGTTCCTGCGTTTCAGGAATTGTAGACAATTATGTAAAATAACAAAAAAAACAAACTGAGCTACAGATCTGATATTTCAGAACAAGATGAAAGCACAGCATGTTTATTGCTTTAATGTGATGTTAACATTAATGTATAAAGGTTTTATACCACTGAGAAACTGCACGCTTCGAGTCTTTTTTCACCAATTTCTGCAAGCACTGTGCCACTTGACGCATTTACAAAACTAACTGAACCAATTGAAGTGTCACACAATCTTTCCATTTTACCTCTGATATAAAACCAGCACCACCATTGACTTTTAGCTAAATGGAGGTTTTTAAAATGCCACATTCCGTGAGGCTTGTGTTGGACCAATCAGTGGTGTCCAGTACATCAATTTCCACTCCAACAGTTCTTGGCCAACAGAAAACTACACACTCTTACGCAGGAATCATGTTTCAAGAGCTGAAAATGGAAATGCGGCTCAAAACTTCCTGGGTTCCTGAAAAAGTTCCTAAAAAGTTTTCTGCGGTGAAAATGAGCCTAAGGTCTGAAGCTGAATAAAACCTTCATGACTCAGCACTGAGGTTTACGATTTATTGGCGCCTTCAGTAGTTTTGCTCTGGTAAAGGTGGGTGATCTCCAGCTCGCTTACATGATGGTTTTCGTTTGCAATCTGTCTCTTTCCGCAGTGTGAATGAATGAGACGAATAAATCAAACAGCCAATGGCGGGTTTATGTATTCATGTAAGGAGAGGTTTAGCGTGCTGGCTCAGAACAGTTCTCATAGACTCCTCAGCGGTTGCGGTTCCGACTCTGATACTTTCTGCTGAAGTGACAGACGTTGGTCGGAACAACCATTCCACATTTTTTTTTTTTTTACCTGAATTCTACCCTTCTGCCTACTCACTCCTGGTTCATGCCAATGCCTTTGAGATATAGTTACGCCATCAATTTGTCATCAAAAAGATCTTGCTGGGTGTTTATAGAGCTTCTTCTCTCCTTTTGCAGCGGTGTTTCACTAGAAGCCAGATAATGTTTCATCGACTCTCTCAGAGGCCCACGCAGTGGAACTCTGGCTCGCAGCTTGCTTCACTATTACAAACACACAGCACTGAGTCCTGACAAGCTGCATAAACTCAAGAGGGGATGAAGGAGTCAGTATAACAGAATTCTGTCTGCAGCGCTGGAAAGATTACAAATGTAATCCGGTACTGATGACAATTACATAACACATACTGTAACTCAGTAATGTAACTGTTTAGATTATTTCAGAAATGTCAGCTAATTTGATTACTTTTATTCCCATCCTGACATGCATCTCCCTTCTGAGAGTTTGCATTGTAAACTAATCATATTCACTTAGCAATTAGAGCTAGTTAGCGTGGAGCATCGCTGCAAATCAATACTGCAGTTCTCCTCACTGATCCCCTTCATCCCATGATGAAACATTTCTATCCTGATAGGGGTGTAGTCTCTTCCAGGATGACTCTGCCTACATCCACAGGGCAGGAAGACTCGGTGAATGGTTTGATGAAGATGAAAATCATGTAAAACCTTCACAGTCAGCAGATCTCAGCCCAACTGAACACCAATGGGAGATTTTGGAGTGACGTGTTAGACAGCACTCTCCACCACCATCATCAAAACACCAACCGTGGGAAAATCTTTTGGAAGAACAGTGTTCAATGCACCAGTACAGTTCCAGAGAGATGAATGATAGATTCCAAGGCACATTAAAGCTGTTTTGGTGGCTTGTGGTGGCCCAATGTTTAGTGCCACCAGTGTGTGAGTGACAGGGTGCGTCATTATAAGAAAACAACAAGTGAGGCGAGTGGTGTTTCCGTCACCAAGTTTGTTACCAAGACAGTGGTAACTCAGTGTTAAAGCACTGGGCTACTGATCACAAGGTGATCAGTTCCTTAAGCAAGGTGCTTAACCTTTAAATGCTCAGTTGTTTGTTGCTTTGGACAAAAACTTCAGCCAAACGAGTGTGCCTAGGCCATTTAAAAAATGAGGTTTTGTACACATTTTGCCTACACTCTAAGAAAGTAAAAATTATATGGCTGCCAAAAACACATGAACTCCTTTCATGGAGTGTAGCTTATAAATAAGGAGCAGCTAATGCTTGAGGTTGGGGTGGCAGTTTGGTGATGCTGGGATTTAAACTCACAACCATGTGATCAGTAGCCCAGTGCCTTAACCACAGAGTTACCACTGTCTTGGTAACAAACGTGGTGAAGGAAACACCACTCACCTCATCCGTTATTTTTTTATACTGGGGCGCACTGTCACTGGTGGGACCGTAAGCTAAATATCTACACACAGGTGACAAAACAGAGGGAAACCAACATAAAGTTACACTTCTATAAAGCTGCATCAGACACTTTTTACTTATAAGACTATTTTTGCTTCCAATATTGCTGCAACACTACATAACAGTTTACAGTCCATTGTGCAATAGCTTTTCCACACAAGAGTCCTGTGTCTCCTGTGCATCTATTGTCCTGCACTCATCTCACACTGTTGTTTGTGTATTTACACTGTATGTAGTCTTGTATACTGTAATACTGTATTACGTGTTGCACCGTGGTCCTATAGAGACAAAATTTCGTTCCAGTGTATACAAGCTATATAGAAGACTTCAACTTGACTTGAAATCATTCCTTTCTGCAAAATTATATTTTATCAGATCAGTAAACAAAATTGATAGTTGCTAACATAAAAGGGTGAATAAATTAAAAGGTAAATTTGATTGAAAATCAGTTAGATGGGATGGGATCTACTTCAAGAAAATACAGTGTGTAGATGACAATGCAGCAAACGCAAGTTTTATATATATATATATATATATATATATATATATATATAAAACGTGTGTGTGTGTGTGTGTGTGTGTATGTGTGTGTGTGTGTGTGTGTTTGTGTGTATAACAGAGGACACTGCTTTCTCTTAGTCATACTGGTTATGCAGTAAATCAGATAATTACAAAATGATGTCAAAATCTAATCAGATAATCATTAAAAATCTGTAATCTAAAAAAAGATACTTTAAAATGTGTCTCCTTCTGATTAAAAGTAAAGTTTTGAATAAACGTTACTCCATAATCCAGATTAAATGTGGCCTGTTATTACCAATTTCACAATTTCAAAAACATGTGGCCATGGTCGACCAAATGATCGTGTGTTACCAGTTTAATCATTACATTTTCATATAAATACTGTACACGCAGTTAGTCAGAATGTCTCTGCAACGTTACTCAAGGTTCGTTCTCATTAAAGGGCTTTGAATTATCAACTATTTGTATTTATATCACGTCATGTGACAGAATAATATTTAGTAGAGTTTTAACTTGGCTACTTGCACTAAAAAGTGTTTTAGATGATGAGAATTTGACCACAATATTACTACATTATTTATTTATGTAATTTTTTTTTTGCTATAACACATTATTTATTGCCAAGTAACCTCTGTGTGTTTCAGTAATACCTTTTCTATATTTCTTTATTACTTATTTATACCACATCTTCCTTAGAGAATTCTTGACCATCTAAAATGCAGATTTTTTTTAATGCTTATAATATAAAAGTGGCATAAAATCAACAGAAAAGACTGTATTGTCACTGACACACTCCAGAGTGAGAGAGAGCGCGCTCTCTCTCACTCTAAGAACCACATTTTTGTTAAATGACCTTCAGTTCAGCCCCCTGGTGGTTGGAGGGAGCACAAGAGCTGGCAAAGCGCTCAGACCGGTCGTCTCCCATAACTCATCAACCTAATGTACTGTACCATGGCCAAGCACTGAAACACTAATGTCCAGCGCTACAAAACGACACTGAAGCAAAATTTATACCTGCCGGTGCCTCGCTCCTCTCCACTGACCTCATTCCTTTCTCTCACATTTGTCATCACACCATCCTCCGTGACAGAGAGAGAGGGAGCACTAAACAGTAGGACCAAATTCCTAGTGATGGAAAACTGAAGCTGAGCAGCTGATGTCTACAATATGAGGTCTAGAAAGGCTCATCCAAAAAGTCTTAGTAACAAAATAATACAAAGAAAAGATACTGCAAGAAGTCTTTAGTAAAGTGGCTTCTGACTGCATTTAAAGTTTTACAGGCAGCCGGTTGTAAATAATGTTTTTAATGGTTCTACAGGTGGACAAATGCTTAGTTGCCCAGAAATCGAATTATGCTAAGAGTATTGAATGTGTATAAGATTGTGATCATCTTTATTTTTAATGTAGCACATCATGTTTGCCACCTTGACAAGAAGTCTCTTTTCACATGGCACGTAAAAGATTCGCTTCTGGCTAGCATCTTTATTCTCTCTTGATATGGTGAACTGTAAGATGACAGCATGATGTGCTAGTGAGTGAGTTATATGATGGATTTGTATTGTTTCCCCCCCCCACATGCCTGCATGGTCCTGATTCTGAAAAGATGGTCTGTTATCCATTCATGCTAATTAATCTTAATCCATGTAATAAAACAATTCTACTGTCAGTCAGATTGCACCACGGCTGATGTGTGCAGTGCAGCAGACTTCAGGGATCAGAAGCATGAGCTATAGTTATAGCACTGAAGTGTGTCACACCACTGTGGAGTGCATTAAGTTTAAACACAGCTACATAGCAAATGAAAACTTTTGTTATGGGAAAACATAATATGGCACCAGAATAAGACATAAAACCTTTTTGGTACTACATATAACCTTTTGGTAAAAGTGCAGGAAGATGGCTGGACAGACTGACCTTATTGTACCAGATCTATGGCTACTACCTAATTGCTTTCTTCATTGCAATTAGGATCGTATTGCTGGGCAGAAATGTTTTCCTTAGTAAATGAACATGAGGTTAATATCATTTTGTAGATCCAGAGTAAAAGGTCTGGATGCCACCAGGAAGGTAGTTTCCAAGACTTCCCCTGCTTCTCTAACACTGTTCCCTCCAAGCTGCATGTGTGCAGGGCTATGCACCTCTGATAATGCTCCCAGGCAGGGAAAAATAAAGTAAGGCTCCTGAGTGGCATTCCCCCTAGTGTCAGGAGATTGCAAGTTTGAATCCCAACGATGCCACAGCCATCCTTGGCCGGGAATCCAAGAGATCATAATTGGCCATGTTCTCTGGGTGAGAGGAGTGGCATCCTGCCTCTCCCCTATCAATCACAGCAATGCTAGCCAATATTGGGCGTCTGTGAACTCATGCACGTGGAAGACTGTGGATAGCGCATTCCTACAAGAATGTTACGCAACCCAGTGATGCAGCATGGGCAGCAGTTCAAAAAGATTTGGTCAGCTGGCTTTACGTCTCAGAGAAAGCACATGGCAGCCTTCACCCTCCCTGGTTGGTAGCGGTTGTATGATAGGGAAGAGCTGACTGGAAGGTCGGAACTGGCAAGACCAAATAAGGGAGAAAACCCACAGACAACACAGCTAGTGTTGCTAGTTAGCCAGCTAATGCTAGCCAAGCATGGGCAGTGCAGCAGCAACATGTGCAGCTCGTAGCATATTTCTGCCCAAATGGCAGAACTGTCTGCCCAATAGAAATACTTTTTGCTCTGTAAGAAAAAAAATAATTAGAGGGAACATTGTTCTCTAGAGGAAGTGAGCAGACCAGGCCCCTCCTTTGGGCTTCCCATAAGCATGGGGAAACATTTAAACTTCGCCAGCATCAGTTTCACAGGCTACAGACTGTGGTGAGATGGAGAGATAGAAGAACTGCCAATCAGTATTGAACATCCCACGAGAGGTATGGAAGGATAGGAAGAAGGATTCTTGTGCGAGAACTCCTTAAAAGAAAACAGTGTTTCACTGAAACAGGCTTTCATAGCTCTTAGGCATAGAAACACACACACACACACACACACACAAATCAGAAGAACAGCTGCATAATGAATCCATGATGTGCAGCAGTAGATATGGTGTCACTGTTCCCCACAGGGCAGATATGGAAACCAGAGCCATCTTCTGTGACCAAAACCTTAGCCAGAATCAAAGGACATGATCGCTTTTACTGTAAACGCACTCAGCTAAGGCTGCCTGGATCTCGCTTCATGCGCGCCCTAAAGATAAGTCATTCATTATGAGATTAAACCTCACCTCAGCTATGTCTGTTATTCATGTGTCAGGCATTTGATCGTCTGCCAAATGCAAAATCAGACACACATCTAAATATATGGAAACTTTCAAGCTGATCAAAGCGAACTTTCAGTGTCTTTCAACATGAAATTTCCTCCTGTAGATGAAGCATTTGAAGATAAAATAAATGCGGCTACATGCTCAGATTGTTTTCTCAGGGGAATATGAACTAACATGTGATGTTAGTCAAGCCACGCACCAATTTACGACCACTTATTTATGAAACGTTGGGCTCATGCCTGCGTGATGATTACACCAGTCATCTGCAAGCAGACTTACAGATTGCCGATGCTATCAGGAATCTCAGATGGATTCCATCTATCAGATATCAAGCTGACGATGCCGGGGTGTTCTTCCAGAAAAATGTCATACTTGTCTCGTAATGCATGTTTTCTATAAAAAAAAGATAATGTTAGTCTTTTATAAACTCACACAACTATCCAAATGACACTGAAAACAGACTCTAGAATAAATTGTGAATAAACTCTGGCAGGTTAAGGTCACTTTGCTGCAAACTTCATTGCCAACATAAGCTAACTTGACAGAATGTCTGAGACAAAAATTCATATTTAAGCCATACTTGTGAATGTTCACAAGATGTGTACTACCATATTCAATATATTTGAAGCCAGAATAAAAAAATAGGCCTCTGTGTAAAGTCATTGTGGAACTTCAAACAAGTCTCTTGGTTATTTGGTTAACTACTATGTGACAATTTTTTTTTTTTTTTGCAGAGCCAAGAATGCATTATGTCCAACACACTGGCTAATTTTGTGCAATAAAATGCAGAGGAAGGAAAGATGAGAAAGGTATCCAACTAGAAAAGGTAGGAGATGAAGACAAATCAAAAGAAATAGAAATGGAAAGACACAGCTGGATACTGGCTTTCTTTATGCTATAAGCAGGATAAAAGAGAAACAAAATGGTGAGTACACTAATATGAAAAAAAAAATTGCAATGTTGGAAGAAAACTTGAAAAGAAGAAAAGGAGGGATGAAATGAAATAGGAGCAATGCTTTTTTCAAAACGCAATGTTCCAAATGGTTGAAAACGCTGATGAGGGGCAATGCATTGATTTAAATGGGGCAAACAATGAAAAATGCACCAGAAAAAAGAAAAAAAAAAGAGCTGATCCTTTCAATCGTTATGGAAATGAACAAAGCGAGAGAGCAGCTTCCTCAAATATGAAACAAATCAATGGCTTTTAGTAGCTTCTTTAGTTTTTTAACCGAATGATGCTATGGTGTAGTATACTTGTTTAAAAGAGCAGAAGTGAATTAGGGAATGAATGTTAAGCTCTGGATTTGTTACTGGTGTGTTACACCTGATATACTGAGAGTATAAGGCCAGCAGTATTTTGAGAGTCTGGAGATCAGCTTAGGAGCTCCAAATCACAGCCGCTGAGGGAAATCAAAACAAGAATTAAACTACTGCGGCATCATGCTTTATTCTTTACAATCCTTTCATCCTTTGTGGGGTTGAAAGTGAAGCTCAACACATTCCTCTTTGGTTCAAGACTCTGTTAGAGGTTCAGAGTCTAAAAATCCAGCTTCAGTTGAGACAGAGCTGCAGCAGCTGTGAGAGCTATTTTTTCCCTACACTAATTTCCATGTCTGATTTTTTTTTTAACTCTGTGTTGCTTCATGACCTCAGGGCTACAGGTCTTTATCTCTGAGCTGCCTTCACAGTGTCTCCTGTCGTATGGAGTGAGAGCTGCAAGCCTGCTGAAAGGAATCATTGGCCTTTAATTACAGGAGCTTAACCATGTCAAAACTGTCAATGCATGTCTTGAAGGGCTCAATTAAAGGTATAATTAACATAAGACATACTTTTGTGATAGAAATAATGTAACAATCATTAACATCTAATTATATAGCATGTGGGGGTAGCTGTACAATCAAGCAGTAGTATAATATTTCTGAGAGGTGTGTCGGTGATGCAGACGGTAGTGTTGGATCTTCTTTGTGTTCTCTGTATGTGTGCGTTGGGGGGGTTTCCTCCAGTTTCCTCCTAAAAACATGCAGCTGGATAGAAAGTAACTATAAATTGCCTCTAAGTCTGAATGAGTGTGTGTGTGTGTGTGTGTGTGTGATGCCCTGTGAAAGACTGGCGCTGTTGTATCCCTGCGCTGGGATAGGATACGGATCCATCACAACCCTAACCAGGATAAAATGTTTATAAAATGAACAAATTAACAATATTTCTGTGCATTGTTCCATTGAGGGACAATGTTTGGAAAATGACTTATCCATATAGAAAAATAATTAACCAGCTGTTTCAATGTTTAACTCTTAACCTGAATGAAAGTTTGGGAATATGGTTGGGAATAGGATGGGAACTTGCTGAGAGGTTACTACTGAAGGAATCTTCCACAGTAACCCAAAGAAAATGAATCCATACACAACTTGTCAACAACAAACCCTCAAAACAAACAGATCACTCCTTTGGGACAGCAGTGAATCTGACTTCTATAATAGCCAAGCAAAAAATGAGAGAAATTCCAAGCCTGAGACAATGATCAACAGAAGATCATCTTCAGGGAACAGCCAATAAACTGTACCATGACAGTGGTTAAGCTTCCTATCACAATGTTTGGGTTGGAGTGAAACCAAAAGCCGCATACTTCCACATTTGCAAAATAATAAAAGGGGGCAAAATAATTGAAATCTGAAGAGCAGATGGGAAATAAAGAACATAAGTAAATCAGAATGGAATCATCCTTTAAAAAAAAGAAAGAAAGAAAAGAATCATATCATACCTTGAACCACTTAAAGTCGGCGTGGTTGGAGTCATGCATAGGCTCATGAAAGAGCTTCAAACAGGCAGCAAGCGGTGGAGAAGCAACAAAGAAAGAGAAGAGAGTAATTACAGAAGAAGCCAAAAAATCAAAGCTGTCTCAGCAGAAGAAACAGAAGCAGACGAACAGAACAAACCAGAACGGTCTTCAGAAACAAATCACGCAAACGAAAATTGGAAGCAGAGAATGGGGCGGAGGGGGGGGGATTGAAAAAAATAGAAATGAGAAAAGATGGTTGTATTGTGGTAAACAAGGAGTTGCTGGGACAACACAGGGGGGCTTCAGGGCCAAAAGGGCGTGTGGGGTGTGAAAAGAGAGAATAAACAGAAATCCATTTGCAGCGCCAAAGCAGGAAGGATGACAACAAGGAAGAACAGGAATAAGGGTGGCTATGAGACATCTGGTCATCCTGATCAACACTGGAGGAGGCGCTGAGGCTTTCTTTGGTCGGGTGCCTCAAGAGAGAACGTTATGAAGTATGTCATTTGAGTGCTGAATCATGTCTGGAGACTAGACGTGTATTTTCATGTGGTCTTGGGCAAACGCTTTCACTGGCCCCGCTCGAGCAGCTGGTCACATTTGGACAGGTCGGCCGTAAATCCTACCCCTGGGTTAAGTGATTGGTGTCACAGCACAGCGAGAGGTTTGTGTCAGAGGAAAACAGTCCTTTCTCCCAGAGAGGCCACATTTTGCCCTTAATTACACACGCCCATTACATTGGCTGGCTCAATGAGGTTTGGCGCGGTGCAAAAAACTCATGAGAGCATCAGCTAAAATAAGACAGCCCTGACCCTTCAGTGCCAGCGTAGTGATTTCATTTGATAGGCCTCTCTGCTGTAAGAGCAACTAATGCATGGGTCAAAATGGGCAAGAAAAACAAAATGAGGGGACAGGAGCAATAAAAATAAATGGTGAACAAAAAAGTGAAAAAGAAAAGTGAGATGGAAAGGAAGAGGGCTGTCAGGTTAACAAAGAACAGCAACACTCCCTTCCATGCATTTAGAACAAAAAGACTGACAGAAATTTGTACAGAGCCTGAATCCAACATGTGTGCTACAAAATCTGAACAACGAGAGAGCAGTAATTAGAGGAAATTGAAACCAGAGTTAAGGAGAAATGTGTGGATGTGTGCGAATGTGTGTGTTTGCAAGAATGGGGTGTGTGAAGAGTGAACTCAGAGATATAGTTAGGACAGGGCAGTGCGTAAATCTGTGCTTTAAAATGTTAGACAGTGTTTCTTTCTAGAAAAGTATTTTCAAACCTTTTTTTTTTTTATTCAAACAGTCTGAATAAAGTCATAAAGTAAAATAAAGTCTGTGTGCATGCACATGTAAAATAAAATCAGTCCAAAGTAGCTCTGAGCATCTCTAAAACGCTCTCCATGTTTATATAGCAGGAGTCAGAGCTCTTAGCGGAAACTCTATGGACTTTTTTCCTACTGTGATATGGTATGATGTGGGGAGCTTCTCTGGAAGCTGTTAAATGATAACCAATGATAGTTATAATTAGTGAAATTAATCTACTCAAGATTGGCAATTTGGTGCTGGTGCTGTCAGTTATCTCCCTCACAGGGTGAGCTGTTGAGCAGGAGATACACCAATTTTGGCCTGCAGTAATGATGCTAAGCGACCCACCTAAAGCCACGGGGTGCCAATACTTACTGACAAGTTGCTTATAAGTTCCTGTTTACACAACTGCACTTTTTTTTTTTACTATATAGTATACAGCTATAGAAGGGAATGATTTATAATCACACTATCCAGTGTGACCCAGAGGAAGATTGGTTCCTGTTTGAGTCTGGTTCCTCTCAAGGTTTCTTCACACTGTCTCAGGGAGTTTTTCCTTGACATCGTCGCCTCTGACTTGCTCATTAGGGATAAATTTATAAATTAAAAATTTATATATTTCTATAAAGCTGCAATAAATTTGATACATAAAAATAAAATTGAATTTAATTGAGCTCAATACTTAAACTTACGTATAACAGGAAGGATTTTGAGAGTAAACAATGTCAGACACTGTTAAAATACAACACCACCACAAGTAGTCTCTACTCAATCTCAAACAGTTCTATATTGTGCAATCGATCCACAGTTTAGAAGGAATTCTTCTATGTGAAAGCAAACCTGTGACTATAAGCCCCGCCCCCAACCGAACCCAGCATCAGTTCTTAGTCTGGCCTCAAGTATTTGGTGTGAAAACAACCTAAATTGCTAACAGAGAAAGCATTTTAAAAGAGAAAACCTTTGGCCAACAGTCGCTACATTACTGAAGATCACTGTTCCGTATTCTCTGGAAGAAAAGTAATTCTAGCCAGAGACATTATCAGGCATGGAGACTTAGTTCCAGTACGGGTCACTTAGCAATGGAAGCGCTAATGAGTGTGTAGGTGGGTGATGAAGGGGTTTAGGAACAGTGATGCAGAGTTTGGCACCCACCCCAACGTCCTCTCTTGACTTCCAGAGGAGTAAACCAGGCTTAGCAGCAGCACCGGCTTCCTTCGAAGCCCTGCACTAATTAACCCCAAAGGGATCCAAACAGTGGACCAATCCGGCCAAAGTCAGGAGTAAAAGGAACTCAAGCATGACGTGTTCATGACCCTTAAGACTGTCAGTCTGTAGCAGCTGGGTGATCCGTATTAATGCTGACTCACAGGCCGTCCAGCAGAAGGAAGTCTCATTCGAAGAGCGTTTTCTTTTTGATGCCATCTCCAGGCCAAACACAAGGGCGCTGTGATTTAAACTCTTTCAATGCCATGAAAACACCAAGTGACCCGTTTTGAACACAAACGAGACATGGCTTGTGTATGTGTGGGGAAAAAAAGGGAACAAGGTTCTTATTTCACCATACTTGCTACACAGGAGTGATTTATTTTCCAAATGAAGACTGACTGGAGACACAAACACAGGCAGGCGCATGCCACATTAATGCTGTTAAATGGCCTCGTGTTGGCAGGGTGATGTGAGGTTGGCATGATTCATAGAGCTGCTGTAGTGATGTGATGTGCTGTGCTGTGCTGTGACAGGGCAGCCATTATGCTACCAGCTTGGGAGATGCTAGTCTTCCATAGAAGTGCATTAAACTCTCCACAAAACGGTGTTTGGAAGTGCCTCTTCGCCTCATGCTAAAAATGGCAATTTCTAAAGCATGGAGCATTAACTTTTCCTTTAGTGTCAAAGAAGTAAGGAAACCATGATGCAATGAGCGTGCTCCTCAATATAGCAGCTATGATTAGTATCAAGTCAGCTTATTTAAGAATATTCAGTGTTAAGAGAGGCGGGAATAACTAGCGAAAAAATTACTCGTTGCCAGAGAAAACCCTGCACAGAATTTGGAGATGATTTAGTGGCATATGTTGACTACCTTTTTAAAATAACAATTTATACTTCAGTGATTATAGGATGTAGTAAAATGTGGTCTCATTTACATAAATTTTTAAATTCATTATCTAGCTCACCAGACAAGTAAAAGCTCCAATGTGCTGCCCATTCCTTTGTTTTGGTGAAACCCTAATTACCTCATTAAAAGTGGTAGCAGATATAATTTACCTTAAAAGCATGGCTGAGTACGCTCCTGAGTGACACAAGAGAAAAGCATTAGTGCCCAGAAGACTGAAGTTAAAATCCACAGCCACACAAGACTTCGAGTCCGAGAGAGCAAAAAATTAACTGTGCTCTCTCTATGAGAAGGACAGAATACCCTCTTCCCCCTGTCAATCACAGCAACATGAGCCAATCGTAAACGTCTGTGAGCTCATGTATGCAAAAGAGGGCAGATAGTGCTTTCCTCCGAGTGGGTAATGCTGCCCTGTAATGTAGCAAAAGATGCAGTGGCTTGCTTCATGTGTCTCAGAGGAAGAATGTGGCTGGCTGTCATCTGATGGGGGGAGTTAGTTAGTGGGTGGGAAATGGCAAATGATCGACAGAATTGACAGAAACTGGGGTAAAAAGCCAAAAATGATTAAATAAAAATAAAATAAATATTCAAAGTAAAAAGCATGTCAAGCTAGTTAGCTAGCTAATGAAGTGCATTGATACACACTAAGGAAAACGAGATTCTGTGAGGAAGGGACGGCTTTCTGTAGCCACAGTATAACGTCTCTAATGTAGCATGTGTGCATTTGATAAGAAGCCAGCAAATCTTTGGCCAACACCACATCTGCACCACAGCACCAATAAATATCATTTGTGCCATACTCTGTTTATATATAATCCATTTTTTAAAATCATTTTTTGAAAGTCAACAGGAACTAGGTTTTTGGGGGACTGCTATATCAGCAGCCTTCTGAACCTACTTCCCCACTAGGCAACTAAAAATTTGCCCAAAATGGTTGTGACTTTTTCCAACCCTGAAGAATGATTAGCACAGATATATGTTAATTGTGGCACTCTGACCTGTTTCTCTGCATGTGTGCGTGCAGCCTCTTCCTGCGCCAGCACCATCTCTCTCTCTGCAGTGATCTGAACACTCTCACGTAGCGCCTCTTCCAGTTCCTCGATTCGTTCATCTTTCTGCCTCAGAGAGTCCTGTTAAACATGAAAATGGCCATTAAAATACAGAAGCAATAACCAGGACAAACTATAAAACATCAACATCCCACATCATTTTTACTATAAGCTTTAGAGTAAGACGAACAAACCACAGATGAAATTAAGTGAGAAGCAGGTAGCTCAGTAAGAGCAGGTTGCTGGGGTCAACTTCAAGATGAGTGCATCAGGGGCAGCTACAGAAGCGTTGGTGGTTAAGGTCAGATGCGGTTGGCCTTCTAAGTTCAGTGAGTCACACACTCACAAATGACTCAACCAAGAACCAAGCCACACATCAGAAAAGCCACATCACTTTCCTCTGAACACTTGGGTTACTCATTAAATGAACAGGCAATGAGTCAAGCTTCAGCCATTACGTCCGTGTTCAGACTTCAGACTGTGTTCAGACATCTAACTCGAGTGGACATCTCTGAAGGATATGTCCGAAGGATATTTGTTTAGAGAGAAATGTTTCGTCATTCAATAAAAGTGATTGGTCAGAATAACTTTTGATTGATTTGCAGTGATTCTTTCCTCTGAGGGGACAAGTTGATCCAAACCATGCCAGCAGAGTAAATAAGTGATCTATAATCTATCGTTTATTTATTTTGCTGGCATGGTTTGGATCAACTTGTCCCCGCAGAGGAAAGAATCACTGCAAATCAATCAAAAGTTATTCTGACCAATCACTTTTATTGTATGATGGAACATTTCTATCTCTCTTCTGTCTCTTCCATGATGTCTCCGCCCACATCCACAGGGTACGAGGGCTGACTGAATGGTTTGATGAGGATGAAAACAATGCTATGTCATATGCTATGGCCTTCACACTCATCAGATCTCAACCCAGCTGAACACCCTGATGGAAGACTTTGGAGTGCCGTGTTAGACAGCGCTCTCCACCACCATCATCAAAACACCAACTGAGGGGAAGGGAGACTTGCAGAATCAATGCCAAGATGCAATGACAATGTTCTGGTGGCTCATTAGTAAGGCCTGACGCCTTACTAACACACATTATGTTGGTTTTGTCAACCATCTGTATACACAAGCTTAAGTGATCAGCATAGTCTCCATGCAGAGCTTCTCCTTCCTTCTGCACAAACAGACTTAAGCAGGCAGAGTGCTCATCTTCTGGAATGTCTGCATCTGCCCCAAATAAAATCTTTTTGAAATTAAAGGCAGCAATTACTGGAAGTTGAAGCCTGTAGGGTGTAGGGTGAAGGGTGAGACCAAATAGTGTTGCATGGAAACAGAAGAAAAAAACAATAAAAGTCTATCTTTGACCATATATGTTCTTCTCTCCTCGGCGCCAAGCATCAGCTCCACATTCTTAAGACACAGCACAATCACTTTGGCTTGATTTAAAGTGACGCTAATCCTTTTTGTACGGTCAATATCTCATTACGCTAATGCTCCTGGTGCCAAAACTGCACAACTGATAGAAAGAGACACCTCAGGGAGGACCAAATTAAAGCCACATGGAAAAGCGCTGGGACTGGATGAGCCGTAGAGAGGCTCGGGGAGAAACTGAGCCCTGAAACCTACAGGATAGATTTGGAGATGAGCAGCAAAACACAGTAAAATGACATGTGACAGTGTGCTCATCTTTATCTGACTGTTAAAGGAATAACTATTAATAAATAAGAGCTTGTCAGGAACAGCTAGCATAATCAAAGCTCCTACTATGGAATTGTGCCAAGTAACATAATATACTTACAAACAGTAAGCTGCAGAATTATTAGCATGCTTCTGAAAAATTTAAGTATTTAATTTCTTTGTACAGTGCTTTTAACAATAGACTGCCACAATGCAGCTTCGCTAAAATCCAGATGTAGATTTAGATCTCCAACAACCAAGCCAGAGGTGACAGTGGTAAGAACAAACTCTCTGAGACAACATGAGGGACACTGGATAGTAGGATTATAGATCATTACAGTACACAAGTGCAGAAGAGTAAACACAAACAGTAAGACTCCAGGGATAAGCAACAGGACAGTCTTTATGATTACAGCAGCAGCTATTAGGTACAAATCCACAGTACCCAGGTGAGATTATCTACTGATGCAGTAGGTAGGAAGAGTGAGAGTTGGGCAAACAGTTTTTGGGAACTAAAACACCATTAAACTCTTTAGGATGTCCATTAATACCCACAGGAGCAGTAGCAAGTGGCCAGTGCAGAACACAGTTGAAAGAAAAAAACATATATACATACATATACACACACGCACACATACATATATTTATATTTAGTTATATATATATATATATATATATATATATATTTTTTTTTTTTTTAAACCCGTTCAGTGGATTTTTCTTGTTTTTATTGGATGAGCAGATTTTTGTGTTGTTAGAGCAAATCAAGCTCATATAAAAAAAAATGCAAAATAACGCTGACTGAATGAGTTACATCATCTTATAAAGAGCTTAATACACTGAGTTAGCTCAAGGAGAGTGCCGCAAAAAGAAAAACATGATTTTTGTTTAGCGCATGTTCCCTAGAGCAAACAGAAGAGTGTCTCGCAACACAGATGCG
The DNA here is from genome assembly GCF_027358585.1 of Pangasianodon hypophthalmus. NCBI lineage: Eukaryota > Metazoa > Chordata > Actinopteri > Siluriformes > Pangasiidae > Pangasianodon > Pangasianodon hypophthalmus. Next base: position 5,129,573 of record NC_069727.1, read on the forward strand.
GTATAAAACAGCCAGATTTCTCTGTAGGGGGTGAGAAAATGCTTTTCTAGTGGTCTTGGCACAAGAAGGAGAAGAGTCGCTAATGTTTACAGAGGAAACGGAAAAGAGCAGCGGGAGTCTGTCTCTCCTGGCTAGAAAACACATAAGCGTAGCCAACAGCGCTGCAACATCAAGTGTAACTACCCCACAAACAGGCCCAATAAAAAGTGCTTGCAAGTCTATTAAAGAACAGAAGCCTAGGGCAGGAGAAGTCTCCCACCCAGTCATCTAGAGCTCCTGATTAGATACGGCATTCCTCTCAAGATAAACGCTGCTTCTAAGCACAATGTGTGTGTGTCAGCCATTTGAATTAGCTATGTGTGCTTAATCCCTTTCATATAAGCACTTTTATGCAGAAATTTAAGAGCAACTAATCAGGGCTAACTCTACAATCACACTAGCAAGTTGCTTGTAGTTTGGGCGTGTGGTACGATTCCTACTGTTGTTGCCTGTGGCCGTGCAATGTCCAGTTCTGATGGGAAAAGGTAGTCCAAAACATAAAGCCTTTAAAATGTATTTAGGTTTGCTTTATGCGCTAAGCTTCGTACTAGCTTCGCTTGCAGATTAGGAAAGCAAGCTAATACACTAGTGACATACAGTACACTCACCAGAGGCACCGAGTACTTCCTTCCAAGCTTTATTTTTGCGATGTCTCTATACACATTTAATGAGAGGTCACAATTGAAATAATAAGATGAAACCACGGTTATAAGATTTTTTTTTATTTATTATTTTGCACATCAAACAGTAAATGGAAACTAACGAGTTTAAGTTGTGAGTTGGGAATTAAAGAAAAGTCCATACCACACCATACGATGCCATACGTGCCATAGGATTGATCCGAGGCATCACTGGAGCTAGTCGTTTGGATTGGTCGCTTAGAATTTGCATAAAATTTGCACTCGCTCGCAGGTGTGAATGCAAGCCAGGACTGAAAATCTCAGTACAAATCCCATTAAATTACTAGATAGGTTCATGTGTGAAAAGAAGCTGATATATTACTGGTAAAGATGCACTAGACGCTGACTGGTTTTTCTCAGTAACATGACCTGCAGCCTCCATTTTTTGTTAGTCTACCTGTGGCTACACTGGAAGCCCAGGACTCTACAAGTTTCTACAGTTACAATGTTTTTTTTTTTCACATTTGCATTTTAAAATCCCACAACATTATGAAGACAAAGTTAATCTTGGCTGAGGTTCTTTTAAGGCATGTGGTTACAGAGAATGTGAGAGCTACATACAGCGTTCTCTTTATTTTACTTGCTAACTACATTTTGCAAACTTTAGTTTTTTTTTAAGCTGGCCTTGTCATTCTTTCCATTTCATTCTATCTTTCTCCATCTTTTCCTGCCACTCTGATTGGCATTCATAAAGACATAGACCTGTAACTGCAGTTCTCAGAGAGAGAAAGAAAAAAAAAAAAAAGAAAAACCATGCTGAAATGTAAGAAAAGATAAGGTTCCACTTTATCTTCACCATCAGTCCATCTTGGCCTGGCAAGTAAGACCTTTTCCTCTTTTTACAGTACTTGCCTATATCCTCAGTTCAGCTCAAGAGAGGCCAAGCTCCAAATTTACTCCCCAGCAGGAGTGGTGTTCTCCAGGGCAATAGAAGGAAAAAGACCGTGAGGCATCAAGCAGAAAGTCATTACCATCAAAGCTTCTCTGGAGTCAAACTTTGCCCTTAGCGCACAAGCAAGTGTAGTGCTTTCCAAGGCCCCTGTTTAGGTACATGGGGTTAAGATGAAAAAGATAAGAGAGAGAAAGTCTAAAACAGCCCGAAGCAAGAGGATAAGAGAAAATGCATGAGAAGAAACCAAAAGGAGTGAGATATGGTGTTAAAAAGGCAAGTGTAAACAAAGAGCTCTAGTTCTGATGATTGAACCAGAAACCTGCATATGGAAAAAAGTAGATGATCGGATTCAGATGGAGTAGAGGTAAGGGTAGGCACATTCCTGTAGCTGCGGACAAGACCAGAAATGCAGCAGAACTGTATACAAGAGCCTGTGATGAAAAACTATAATGTGCTATTACACAAGGTACACTGACAGACTCCAGTGAGGAATAATGCATAGTCCAGGACTACTTGTCTTGTGCGCACTGAAGAACTGCTATACCACGTTTACGCATGGAACATCTAGGTTAATACCAGGAACCTTTGATGGACATACAGGTAGGCAGATAGGCATACATCTGCAAACATAAACCTGCCAATAAAGAAAAGATTCTTTCCCATGCTCCAAATACGTTGAGTGTTTGAGAAGAACGGTACATGCCTCAGCCCGTGGAGAGTTGGAGCCGGCTTGCGTTTGAAGAGTTCTTTTATGCCGACACTTTGGAGTGTCAGTCATAAGCCGCGTGTTTGCTTCCTACTGCGTGACCTGCTCACACTCGCAAGGTGATGAGATGGAGAATCAAGCCTTTTATATAGGAAGTGCACCTCATCTCTGTTGTTTTATACTCAGCTGTCTGCCTTGCTCACCTACCTGTACTTCCTTCTCATCTTAGCCACAGTGCTGCCTCCATTTCATTCTTTTGTGAGCGCTGACCTTGCCTCTCACCAGCACATCCGTGCTGATGATTTTGCCTGCAGCTATGTCTCAACGTCCGTTCATCCAAGGTTAGTTTGGCATCCCATTTTCAAAATGCTCTTACTAAGTTAAAATGAGAGATGGGATATATTTGCCAAGCCTGCACAACTGTATAAAACTTTTGCTTCTGCTGAGATCAGAAATTACTTAGATGTAAGTGTGCTTAAGTGATCTCAAAAGCTCTGCCCACATAGAGGTCTCACAGGTTTTCAATCGCGTGCTGCTACAAGCTTGAATCCTGACATTTGTGGTTGCAAGTCTAACATGGCTTTCCTCTCCCCTGTCAGTCAGAGTGACAACAGCCAATCACCGGCTTCTGTGTATATGGAAGGGGCAGCTTCCACTCTCCTAGACTGGAAGCTGTCATGCAACAGGGTGGAACTAACTAAAAGGGTGGGAAATTACACCAACTAAAGGGGGGCAAAATGGAGGAAAATCCAACACCACAAAACAAAACTGGAAATCTGGAGTCCTGGTGTGATAATTCAAAACACTGTAATATTAGGTTATTTTAAAGTCAAGTTTGAAGATGTATCTGCTTTATGTCAGAAGCCTGAATAATATTAATGCCCCTTGCTAGCTTTTAGTCATTATCAGCAATGTTTTTATTAGTGGGAAAAAAAAAACAAAAAAAAAAACACCACACTGGTGATAATTGTTCCGAGCTAAGTATAGATTTTTTTTGTAGGATGGCAAATGTACTGGTTGGGCCATACGCGTAGAAAAAAAGGCAATCCGGATGAAAATGTTCCCTCTCCCCAGGGAAAGGAGTACCCCTGTTCCTCGCATAAAAGCAGCAGCAGCAGCAATTTCCCAGTGAGTCATAAAAGGCTTCCGTTTGACTCTTTTATATCCCCATCCTTAAAGAGGCCCATAAAGCCACAACCTACCCCGAGCACTTCAGCTTCATTAACTCCAGTGTTTCTACCATTACCTATATGTTTTTTCCTTTGCAGTGTGTGTATAAATATTACATTAAGTACTCGAATGCAATTTCACAGAAAAGGCATAGCCATACAACATTAGGAGGATTCAACCATTGCTTTCCAAGAGGCCAGTCAGGTGTTTGTTTAGTCCCATGTCATCTCAAGATCTGATTAGAGCAACTCTCTCTTTGCACGAGTCATTAGGTCCTTACAGCTGGACTGTAGTGGCCCAATACAGAAGGTTTTCAATCTCCTTAAATTCACTCCGCTACTCCATAAATTTAAAAACATTAAAGCTTGCTTATAAGGCCAAAAATGGACCTGATGGCAATGTTCAAATCCTGAACCGTACATCAAGGCATACATACAAGTATGGCTCACCTTCACCCACTTCCCGTCAAGACACAAGGCAGACTAGCATGAAGACTCTTTGCTGTACTGTCTCCCAGGTGGTAGAATAAACTTGCCCTGGCTATACCAAACAGCAAAGTCCCTTCTGTGCTCAAACATAGTACTCAACGCTGGATGTCTCCACTGCCAACAAGCCTAGTTCTTCTAGTTTCTAATTTTGTATGCCTCAAATACCCTTAAAATATACTTCAAACAGGAAGAAAGCTATTGAAGAAAACTATTTCAAACATTTGATCTTGCTGTGACATTGATCCTCTTTGGATCAACTCTGAAATCTAATCAGCATAAGCATTGTTAAAATTACTGTATTGGTGTTATTGAAAAGTAATTATTGGTCAGCGTGATCTCCCTATATATCTCTATATATCGTATATACTAATCTTCAGAATCTGCCTATATTCTGTCACTCCATCTGCATTCACTTTCCTCTTCTTCTGCAGTGCTGCACCAGGGCCCTCTGGTGACAAAAAGTGATGGGAACCGTGTTGTTTGCCACTTCAGCCTACAGTGAGACAGCACAGTAAAATCCAGTCTAGTCTCATGCCACGCTCTAAAGCAGATATTTACCGTCCTTCATTATTTTACCGGTCATCCCACCTCTCCATCTTTCCCAGAGTGAATGTCTTGACTTTATTCTGTCAATATTTAATCTGTGGGAAAGAGAAGAATGGTTTAATGATTCACTCTCCATGTGTGTGTGAGCTTTGTGGTGGAAAATGTCTCGTGCGCCGTAGATGTGGAAGATGGTGATTCAAGGGAGCCAGATCCAGAGGTCAGAGAAAGACTTCAGCAAAGCACTGCTCCTAAATTCCAGTCTTCTTGATGGTTTCTTTCTGGCTCTGGCCATGTGTTCAGCATGCTGAAGTGATCTGGCTAGATTAATCAGAGGACTAATGTGTCCTGAACATTGTTTGTTCGGGAAGAACAATCCTGGCATCTACAAAGCCCTCAGACTTGTGAGAGGAAAAGATATTGAGCCGCAGAGTCAGACATAACGGCACTCCCTGACCATATCCTGACCAATTTACCTTCTCCAAAGTTAACAGCAGCTGCCCCGAACATGACCATCTTGCTTCAAGGCTTGACCCCCCGTATCCCCTCATCAAGACCCCTAATTAGCTGAAACATAAGAGGACCCTTTTTTCAGAGCTCGGAGGGACAGGAAACAAGAGGGTTATTGCTCTGCGGCCCCATAAGTGACGTCCTGAGGTGACCTCTTTCAGTCTGTCTTGTCCAAATGATCTGTCGGACCAATGCAGCTAGCATGCCAGTCATCAGAAACAATTGGTTCTCCTTCCAAAACACAACCCTCATTTAGGCATATAACGTGCAGAGGCTAGCTCCAACAGCCTTGACTTATTCCAGTTCTCTCTTTGCCTCAGGACTTAAGTGTGGTGTCTCTAAGCAGGAGGTAGTGGCTGCTAGTCTTGGATGGAGAAGGCTAACACTGGTTCAAACATCTTCCCCCTTAAAAAGGCCCACCGTGTGGGTGCATCAGTATGCACAGAGTGGGGCGTAGAAAGCCACAATGTGGCCTCTGTAGCAACATGATCTCATAAAGGAACCTGGAGACCTAACTCATATACGAGTTAGCCTGTGGCTGTATCACATACTCGCGCACACAAAAGGACACACAAGCTTACGGTACCTCAGGTCAGAGTCTAATAACATAGCAACCCCAGTGCGGAGAATAAAGAAAATGAACTCAAATCAAAACAAAGAAGAGATGACATTTGGAAATTTGAAAAGAGAGGCTGAGTGAAAGAGTGACCAAGAGGCCAGAAGTGGGGGAAAAAACACAAAACCAGAGCAAGTTACGGGGTTCTTTGGTGTTTTTGTCCAGAGATCTTTTAGAAAGAAGAAAAAACAGGCTGTCCATAAAAGCTTGGACTTTCTGTATAGTTAGCGTCTAACATTAACATTGACTCAAAAAATATACCCCAAATCTGTGAAGTTCAATCAATTCAAAACCATTTGGTGGGGCTACATGAGGATATGTTGAATTGGAAATAAAAACAAAAAGTCAAAAGTGAATAAGAGTGTTCTAAAAGGCTGAATGCAAGATCTTTTTTTAACTAACAAGAATCTAAGCTAAAAACTGTGCTTTCAGAGAAAACATATGGTCACATCATAATAAAGTCATATGACAAACTTTTATATGACAAAATGATTCCAACTTAACAAAACATTATGTCATGTATTTCAATTCATTTGTCATCATCACCCAAAATAGCACACAGATCTAAGTAAATCACTACTAAATCACCAGCCAGGAGCTTCTGGGTGGCCTAATGGTCTAAGAGTTCACCACAAGATCAAATCTTAGTTCAAATCTGGGTGACTCCATAACCTTCCGTGGCCACAAGTCCAAGAAAGCATAGCATTACGCTATCCTCTGTCAATTAGAGTGACACTAGCCAATCGTGGGTGTATCTGAGTTCATGTGTGTGGAAGTGTCTCTCCTCGAAGCCCGAATGACAATAAAATGATGAGGAGGCTTCACATGTCTCAGAGGAAGAACATGCTAGCCAGCTTCCTCCTTGGTTTGTAGCTGTCTTGTGAAAGGAGACAACTAGCGAGTGGGTCATGACCAAATTTGGAGAGCAAAGTGGTTTTAAAAAAATATTAATAATCCAAAATGTTTAAGAAAACAATGATGAGTGAATGGAATACATTCAATATGTAATATGTACAGACTCACTTTATTTGCCTCACAAGTGCTAGCATTACCTTGATCTGCTGAGAGCTTTCATTGATATTATCCTCCCGCTTGCGAGCCTCCTCCATCAGCTGTGCATTCCGGTTCTTCTCCACTTGCTCCTTGTGTTTCAGAGTGGCCACCTTCTTGCTCTGGTCTTTCATCTGCCTGCAAGCATGCAAACAAAATACACAAACTTTGTCAGAGAAAACTTACAGAACATGAACAGAGGAAATCTCCACTATATATACACACACAAATCAATGCTTGTAAGAAAAACAATCTGATCTCCGAGTTGATGAGAATAAACAGCTACATCGTTTGTCTTAGCTGTGGAATTTTTTCATTACTTCCCCTTCCAGGTGCTGAAGGATGACAAAAAGGGGGGTGACTCAAAACAACATCCAAAAGCAAAAGAAAACATATTTGCAGATGGCGGGACGGTTTCATTTAAGGGAAAACGGAAACAGATACCCGATCCGCTAAGCTCCATTGAGAAGCACATTGTAGGCCTGTTACAAGTACCTTAATGTTTACATTACTGTGTCGTCTGAATTCTGTTCTCACAGCATCATGGCCAGATGAGTTACTAATCATCAACACGATCAAGGAAACCTGATCTCTTATCTCTCTCCATACACAGAGCAGATGTAGATGTAACTAAGCCAATATGCATTAGTCGATGAATAATAATACAGCAACCCTCGAGCCTTCACTGCAAAGCAAACCAGACACTGAATACATAGAGGTAATGATGAAGCGGTTTGTAAAATACAACAGACAAGGTTCACATATGTGCTCCAGGAAAGCACTACCTACTGCTCCTCAAGGGCCGGAGATGTCTACATCTACACTGAGCCCGGGTTAAAAAACAGTGTGAAAAAATGGGCAGTAGAGAACTAAAATCTCTCGGGATGCATTACAAACGTGTCGGGTGAGTTACCAGCACGATTAAACTTTGACAAGGTGATCCTAAACAAGGACAGGTGACTATGAGCCAAGCCATTATGCCTCCAGCACCTGATCATTCTTCTGGACTAGCAATCAGAGCACCGTCAAGTCTGTGTTTAATGAGTAGTTGGAGAAAGCCACAGCCTCCTGGCTCTTACGGTGGATATCGGTCGAAAGAAGTATCACTGTGTGGATCAAACTGAAACCAGAACAACTAACACAGACCATACATATATGTATGTGGTAGAGAAATGGATATCTACAGTCATTTTTGGTCGGTATATTGTATATTTTAGGATCCTAGGGTTGAGCAGTATTGTATAGACGAACATCGTAGCTTTATACCCTGTCGCAGTATATACTGGGGTAAAAAAATGAACACTCAATTTACTTAATTCAAATGCGTTCATCAGTTCCATGTGATTGAATAATATTACCACAACCTGTTTTCAACAAAGTTTTCGTATATCCAACATAATTTGATCATGTAATTTCTGAATAAAGCCCTGAATAAAACTGAACCCCGTGCTCTCACCCATGTTCAGTCTTGAACCCAGATCGCTGGTGTTGTGAGACTGCAATGTTCACTGCTACACTAATATCCTTGTGAGATTTTATAACATAATTGGATCACGTAAATATTACATGATCACGATCAGTCTACATAATTCAAACTAGTAATTAGAAACGTGTTTAAATTATACTTAATATATGCAATTGAATCACATTTAATGAGAAACTTAACATTTTATTCCTCTTACACCACAGTAATTTGTAAAAGCTAACCGTTTTTTATATAATAATTCTTTTTATCCATTTATAGTCACATTTATAGTCATCAACCCAATGTTGTGGAACTTCCATGAAACAAGAGCAGCTATGAACAGTCATTTCCTCACAAAACCTCACAATTATTTTTCTCACTCAAAGTTAAAATGCAGCTTGTCAGTCTATTAGACCATTAACCATCACCATAACAACACTATATCTAAACTCACTAGGGTACTATCAAACAAACATGCTCTGTGAGGAACCTATATGAAGACGGCAATCCTTCTGAAAAAGAAATTAAATTAATCTACTCTTATTTATTTGTCCTGATTCTAGCAGTAAAATATTATTTGTGCCTGTTTTGTTTTAGGTTCCTTCACCAAACTCTCATTTTCTCTCTTGAAGTCAATGAGACAAAAATAAAATGCAGCTTGTTACAAAAAAAAAACCTGCAAAGCTCCCTGTCCTGAAGCCTTTCCTGTGTGGGAAAAAAGTAAAGTTACAGCTTAACCTCTCACTGTTACAAAGTACTGACATGGGAGACTTATTTAGCAAAAATGCTAAACAAACATCTCCTGTCAGAAAACGTCATCAAACACATTTTGTAGCTCTTTAATTTGTTAGTATAGAAACAGTAATGTATTAGAACGAGCACGTTAATATTAACTTGTGATCTGTTTTGCAGCTGACACCACATTAATTAACACATTCTGACCAATCAGACTCAAGAATTTATCAGCGCTGTGGTATAATCTATTACGTGTCAATGAACGTCAACGTTCGAGAGCGACGTAACAGTAAATAGAACTTGTAATCAAAAAAAATCAATCAAGCACTAACCACGTTCGTAAAGCACACAGAAATAACACTAATTTGGTTAGATTTTTTGTTTGGTTTTGACTTGAATGAGGTTTAATGCACTGTGACACCACTCTTGGCAGTAGACAGCCTAACCAAACCAGCACAAACAGTAATTTTATGGCACAAATTAGCGCAAACGAATGACATAAGTTTATTAAATTTCTTTTCAGATGGCGTGCCAGCTTCACGGAGGTCTGTGAGAATTGTTAACTACTACACAGCTCCATCCGCAAAAGCACACAGTGTGCCGTACTGCACTCAGCTGCAACCATGTTTCTCGCTATCCAGCCCTGGCAGGCTCCATGTCATATTGTTCAAATCATTATCCCAAATCTGTTGCGTTGCCAAAATCCCAAAGCAACATGACACACACACTGTCTGACTGTATAAGAATGAAGACCTTTCCTGTGCACACACAATAGGTCATAAACTAGAATTTTCCTATTTAGGCTCAGGCCAAGCCATCTGCTTGGCACTGACAAAACCCTTAATAAGCAGCTGACTGTTATGATTCTGTGAAAGATTCCCTAATTCATGTTTTTGATGATCTAACTCCGAGGTGACCTTCCTCTATTGAGTTCAGCAGGGAAAACAATCATTGTAAAAGGGGGGCTCGGCCGGGTCTGATCGACGTCTGACTCAGTGAAGCTTGACCAATTCTGAAACATTTGTTGAAAAAGGAGGGCGAGTATTTCCAAGATTTGGAAAACACTCCTTAAGGACTGGCGCAGAGGAGACCATTAGAATTCCTCTATAGTAGAAGGTACATTAACAGTAAATCTCAATAAGCAGGAATAAATCACAATAAGCACTATCACACATGCAACTTTCTTTTCGTCAATGTTTCCAGTCAGCTCCTCTATGGAAAAAGTACATCCTGCTCTTCAGCAATTTGTACCAGAGATTCCTTTACTGGTCTCAGAGCGCACATCGACTGCTCACAGATCAGTGTAAGAGGGCAGACAAGTAATGGACTACTTATATTGTAGTGCCTATAGACAGTATGAGTACGTATAAATATGGACAAAATATATACATAAGCATGAGCAAAGATATTGATGGGAGAATAAAGGGGGAAAAAAAGGCAAATTGTACCTAGTGTCATTATAAAAGACACTGGCCACTGGTTTGGAAGATTTCACACAACCAACAATCATAATTAGGGTTAAGGAGTGTCATAAAGTTCTCAGGGATAACTTTATTATAGAAGATTCAAATGGAAAAAGCTACAGAGCTGTAGCAAAGACTTTGCAGGTGGAAAGTTCATGGAACCACAACTAATTTTCCCCCAGACAGGTGCACCACGCAAGCTTTCACAACACGCTCTCAGACTGATAACAGAAGTAAGAGAGAAGCCAGCAGTCACTTGAAAAGAGTTGCAAGACAACATGAAAGCAGCAAGAATGGGAGCATTATGATATGGAGCTGCTTCTCTGCCCAAAGTACTGAGGCATTACACGTCATCAAAGGAAGCATGAATGGAGCGATGGACTGGGAAATACACTATATGGCCAAAAGTATGTGGACACCTGAGAACTGAACATCCCATTCCAAAACCATGGGCATTAATATTGAGTGGTTCCCCCTATGCATTTATAATAACCTCCACTCTTCTGGAAGGCCTTCCACTAGATTTTGAAATGTGGCGGTGGGGTCTGCTGTAAGAGCTCTGCCATAAAAGCATTAGTGAGGTCAGGCACTGATGTAGAGTGAGGAGGTCTGGGATGCGGTCTGCATTCCAGTTCATCCCAAAGGTGTTCAGTGGGGTTGAGGTCAGGACTCTCGAGTTCTTCTACTCCAACCTTCACACACCATGTCTTCATGGAACTTGCTTTGTGCACAGGGGCATTGTCATGCTGGAACAGGTTTGGGCCTCTTAGTTCCAGTGAAGGGAAATCTTAATGCTACAGTGTACAAATGACAAATTGTGCTCCCAACTTTATGGCAACACTTTGGGGAGGAACCACATACGGATGTGATGGTCAGGTATCTACCTGCTTTTGGCCATACAGTGTATTACAGCAGAATTTAATCTCATCAGCCATGAAACTGAATCTGGGGAGAAGATGGACATTTCAACAAGACAGCAACCCCAAACATACAGCCAAAATAACTAAAAAAAAGCCTCACATGGCCTAGCCAATCTCCTGACTTGAATCCCATTGAAAATTTATGGGGGATTTTGAAATTGCGAGTTCATCAGAGGTACCCTCATAACCTTGGGAAATTGAAGATGATTTGCCAAGAGAAATGCGCCAAAGATGAACCACAATGCTGCAAAAAGCTACTTACTTCTTACTGTAGATGTCTTGAAGCTGTAATCACCAAGAACCACTTTGTAACAAAGTACTAATTTTGTAGTAATTTGTGGTGTCCGAATAATTTTCCCTCACTATCAGTTTTGTTTTTTAAACCAATCTCTGCTTATATTTAGGAATACATACATTTTGTTCACATTTATGAGTACAAAGTCAAAAGACTTTGAAATGTGTCTAAATTCAAAGTGGATATACGTACTGGAAGTATATTGAATAAAACAAAAGCATCCAAACACTCACAATCCCTCATTGTACATGTCTTGTATATAATGTATATGATTTGTGGGAGTGTGTAAATTCGAGCTTTATTGTATATGCTATAACTCAAAAGCAAGAAACTTGCCAAGAAGCCAAGAAGCCAAGTAGCCCAATTACTCAATCACTCACTCAGTTCCATATAACCTAAGTATAGGGGCAACAAAAAAAATTATAAATATAGGAGAAATTTGAAGAGGCTATCTCACCCTTCTATTAACACAGCAGGCAAGTCTGCATGCGTACACACTCACACACACTCACACACGAGCGTTAAATGGAAAGATCTCTACAAAGCCAATAATTATGTTAACAGACTTGAGTTATTGGGGTGAAAATTGGAAACCTTTTCCTGAGAAGGTGGAAGCCGTCAGGGTTAGTGACTGTTGTAAAAACAGTAGAGCGGACGGATACTGCAAGAATACAGGAGGAGTGAACTCTGGCAAAGAGACATCCATTTACATGCTGTGGAGAGTACCTCCTTTATTTCAGCTTTTCCAAGATTAACATTTTCCTTTCCTCTAAATAAAATCTAGCACTGGAGCATATATACATCTTCCCGCTCTCTCGTCGTGCGGCTATATGCTTCATTTAACGCAAAACAGTGGTAGCTCTGGAAAAACTCTCTGCACTTATCTATCCGTCCAACTTCAAGGCATCCAGAGAGCAGAACAAAAGGAGAGATATTAATGAGGAGGTCGCGGCAGGAGCAAGTGGATAAAAAACTGACCAAAGATTTGAGGGAGAGACGACTTTCTGAAGAGCCATAAGAAAAACATATTGGGCTTTGATTTTCTTGTCAAAGTTTTCCAGAGCTTGAGTACCTCCCAGTAAGAATTACGCACTGGGGAGATCTTTCAGCACCATGATATGCCAAAGACAACCTGTCGGACACGTGAATCAACACGAACACACACATACACACAAATACAAATTTAACGACTTACAGATATCCACTTCACCACTAACTCTCTCTCTCTCTCTCTCACACACACACACACACACACACAGATAAAAGTGTGCTAATTAATCATTAATCATTATACCTAACTTTGCTTATGACTCATTTCTATTCGAGAAAACCCTTAGTTTAATTTAATACATTTTAAATTGCAGCCATTTTATTTTGCCATGACTTACACAGGCATCAAACAGTAGAATGGTAAGAAATTTTTTTTTAGATTTGTTGTGCTAGTCCTGATGGCAAGATTAATAATTTATATCAAAGACAGCTTTAGGCGGGGTGTATACAGAGGAAGACTTGAAAAGGCATCACAATTCTCAAGATATTGGTTAAAGCATAGGGTGGGAAACATCAGAAAGAAGTGCAAGAACTTTCTTCTCTTCAGAAATAACTTCTGTATAACATGTCCTTTTGAAACTCACACCAAGTAAATACCTCTTAAACAACAGTTCCTTGACATGAAAACTACTGGAGCAGCACAGCTGATTAGCTTTTGCTATTTTCATGTTGGAATTTTATTTCATTAAAATCTAAGCAGTCCAGCATGTGTTATGTTTTACTTAACCAGAGAGAAAAGCTCATTAAAGACTGCGGTTCAATTACACCCAACACTTAAAAACACACAATAACACTGAACTGTAGCAGGGTTGCAATCCTGAGATGAATACACACTAAATATACACAGAGGAAGAAAAATAAATCAATCATGCTCTTATGAGCTGTGCAGGCTAGAAAACAGAAAACCACTAAAACCCACTAATGTGCTGACAGCACTGTACGCCATTATGCACACACTCGCAATCCAACATGGAGTAAACAGCATGGAGTCAACTCGGCTGGTCAAATCTCATCGATTATTAAAAAAAAATGTGAAAAGTGTTCGCTTTACTCCTCACTGCTTAGTTCAATGCAGTTAGGGCTGTAACACAATAACACTATCTGTATCTGTTTACTGCTCCAAATTTTAATCCCAGAGGGGCGTGGCCTAAACTGGGGAATCGAACCACAGTGGAAAGAAATGGGGAAAGTAAATTCATTAGAAAATTCATTTTCTAATGAATTTACTTGGTACTATTTCCCAAAATATAAACTAGCCTAAACCACCATAACTCTGACCAGGCAGTTACTGATGACCATAAACCCAGGTTGCTTGTGAATCGGTGAACCTCCCTCCTTTCCGGTAAGATTTTAAAATAAACTAGTAATGCTCCTCCTATTTGTATCTGTATTCATTTAGACGACATTATCTGTTCATTCCAAATAATATATTCAAATTCAGTTACATCCCTAGTGTGTATCAGTGTTGTCTTCTTGGCTGGTCATCTCCATCCTTTGGTCTGGCATGTCAATAAATATCATGACACTGAAGACTCCTTGGTTCTTGTCTGATCGTGTTTCCCAAGAAGCAATAAGATAGATAATATTGCAGCTCTGTGGTGTTGCTGTAAGTTCTTCCAGCTACGGTATACAAAAACCAAAGCCCCGATATTAGCAGCTCCATCTGTAGTAAGTGGAGCTATTTGAAACTGACAGAGCTGGACTTTAGAGCTGCCAAGACGAAATTGTGTGAAGGTCTGCAGCCAGGTGCGCGATGGGGCGCCCCTTTACACACGACACTACATGCCAACATCTGTCCATTCTCATCTGTGTGAGCACCAGCGCATGAAGAGCTTCTGCTGGACGACTGCCCCCTGCCTCTCCGACTAATAAAGTTAATCATGCGGCCTCGCGCTGCGCTAAACTAACCAGAAACCCAGCGGAGGCAGCAGACAGGCTGAGATGCCCCTCAGATCCATCTTCACACACTTACACACACAGCTGCTGGCTTCCTTTAGACTTCAGCACAGGCGTAAAGCATTGTGCATAATCCATTCTGTACCCTGACTTACTCCTATAGCACCTCAAACATATCACTTAAAGTCCATTTCTGTAATAAGGCATAAATCAATTTGCCTGACAGACTTTATTACAGAGGAGGATTGTTTTTCCAACACACTCCTCTGTTTTATTGAGTGTGCTATTAACACACTCTCTGTACTCGCCAGAAACCTCAAAAATATTTCCACCTCTGTGGTCACATCATAAACCCTGGGGATTGCTACAAAGTGAGAATCTCTTAATCTCAATCTTTGATCCTTCCGTTTGTATAACAGTTAGCAAGTTACACATGCTGGGAGACCTACAGTGCCCTGCAGAATTATCGGCACCCTTAGTAAAACTAGTTATATTTGTCGTAATCAATAAATAAATAGTATTTTCTCTCAAAAATGTATGTTCCACAATTATCAACACCCTAAGATAGAGAAATTCAACTTAGTGCAGTGTGAAAGAATAGCATGGATGGAAAATACTAAATAAAAAAAAATAAAAAAATTTATAGACTGCATCAGACCTGTCAACCGTTACGCATTTTGTGTAGGAGCTCCGCGTTGCAACACCAGATTACACGGGAACGCTCTCCAAAATATGCCAAAAGAGGGGAACAGTGAAGTGTTAAAACTAACGTTTTACAAATAATGTTAATGCTAATGATTAGACAATGATTAAAAACAGTGTTTGTTTTCCAGGAAGTGGGCCACATGGAGAAAAAATTTGAATGTCTGCCTAGTAACATCACACACAGCACTGTTTATAATGATCACTGAACACTTCTAGGAAAAGCAATAATAGTTTCAGGAAATAAACTAATGAAAACTTTGTTTTTGAAAAGCCTTTAGTTTACACATGTTTTATAATTAATACCAAAAATCTATTCAACACATTCAGCTGATCTTCTGTGATCTAGCTGTGAGCATCAGTCTGTGATTGGATGTCTGTTATATTAAGGAAGCAAACAAATGCAAACATCTATTGTTTTCATTACCCTTAATCCCAAAACAAGAGAGGGAGAGAGAGAGAGAGAGAGAGAGAGAGAGAGAGAGAGCAAGGGGGGGCACGACAGAGAGAGAAACAGGCAGAGGAGACATTGAAGCAGAGAGTGAGTGAGTGAGAGAGACAAAGAGTTTGAGAGGAACACAGAAAAAGAGAGAGAGAGAGAGAGAAAGAGAGAGAGAGAGAGAGAGAGAGAGAGAGAGACAGATTGAGAGTGAGAGAGACAGGCAGGGGAAGAGACCGACAAAGAGAGGGAAACAGACTGAGAAAGAGAGAGAGAGAGAGAGAGAGAGAGAGAGAGAGAGAGAGAGATTGAGAGTGAGAGAGACAGGCAGGGGAAGAGACCAACAAAGAGAGGGAAACAGACTGAGAAAGAGAGAGAGAGAAAGAGAGAGAGAGAGAGACAGAGAGAGACAGATTGAGAGTGAGAGAGACAGGCAGGGGAAGAGACCGACAAAGAGAGAGAAACAGACTGAGAAAAAGAGAGAGAGAGAGAGAGAGAGAGAGAGAGAGAGAAAGAGAGAGACAGAGAGAGACAGATTGAGAGTGAGAGAGACAGGCAGGGGAAGAGACCAACAAAGAGAGGGAAACAGACTGAGAGAGAGAGAGAGAGAGAGAGAGAGAGAGAGAGAGAGAGAGAGAGAGATTGAGAGTGAGAGAGACAGGCAGGGGATGAGACCGACAAAGACAGAGAAACAGACTGAGAAAAAGAGAGAGAGAGAGAGAGAGAGAGAGAGAGAGAGAGATTGAGAGAGAGAGAGAGACAGATTGAGAGTGAGAGAGACAGGCAGGGGAAGAGACCAACAAAGAGAGGGAAACAGACTGAGAAAGAGAGTGAGAGAAAGAGAGAGAGAGAGAGAGAGAGAGAGAGAGAGATTGAGAGTGAGAGAGACAGGCAGGGGAAGAGACTGACAAAGACAGAGAAACAGACAGAGAGAGAGAGAGAGAGAGAGAGAGAGAGAGCGAGAGCAGTTGTTTATGCACTTATTTATTATCAGCCGTTTGCAGATTAATTTGAGACTCCCAGCTGTCGCAGGTTTCTGAAACAATGTTGAAGGAAACTGATTTCTGATTTCAGTGCAACACAAGGTTTTTTTTTTTTTTTTTAAGGAAACAAAACATGGAGTGTTCTGTCAAAAATCCTTACAACCCTCTTTTTCTTTGTGGGGTACAGCAGCAGAAATCAGGCCTATAGTCTAAACTGAACTCCAGAAAGAAGAGGAAAATAATAAGCGTGAGAGACAACCACACACTGAGTGCTGTGATCCAGGTGAGAAGAGAAGGAGAGAGCGGCGGCAGACGCACCGGCGGCACACGCAGGACTCAGGTGGAATGACTGATGACGATCTTTGCACTCTAATTAGAGTTTGTGAAGGAGTCTGACACGTTCTCACTCTTACTGTTTGCATGGATGTCATGCCAGGCTCTTTTTTCAGTGCTCATTTAACAGCTTCAAAGCCTTTGCAAGATCAGAAATGCACCTTGGAGAGGACGGAGCATGGTAGTTTGTAAAAGTTCATTTCTGAAAGCAAAATGGCCGCCCACCTCTGCAGCTAACAGTCAGTAGCACAGAATGAAGCAGGTGATACAGAGAAAGCAGAGTAATTACCTGCACAGAGATGAGAATGTTTCTCCTTTTTAAATCAAGCAGTTTGTGAAAAATCTTGTACCACAGCACTGCTGAATTCTCAACTCTGATTGGTCAGAAAGTGCTGGTTTTCTATAACAGCAGATCTCAGAGTAGCTCTGGCTACAAGGCAAATCACGGGTTTATATTAATGCATTCGTTCTAATACTTTCTCATTTCTATAGTATCAGCTTCCACAGGGACTTGTATGGAGGATAACAATACATAATCATAATCTAAGGCTAATAAAATTATTAAATGCGCTGTTAATTAACAAAGAAAAACATATGCATTTTTGACATGGTGAAGTGAGATGTTCATTTCTCCAGTTCATTTCTTTCGCTTTATAACAGTCAGAGGTAAAGCTGTAACTAAGTTTTCCAAAACAGGAAAGTGAAGGAACGAGGGTTTATAACTATTATAACGTATGTGATAGCAGGAACTAATTTGTTTCATGGATGTTCCACAACATAAATTGTAACCGTAAAAAGATTTTTTTTAAAAAGTATGATGTGTTGTTCTTTAGTAAATAAAAACTGTAATCATTTACATTTTAATAGCTTTGTACTTCAGCATATCTGGTTGGAAGCACTTTCATGTGTCAGTGAAACAGAGGTGATTCCTACACAGGAAACGTTTACAGACTTTTAAAAACTACATTTTAAAGCAGCTTGTTCACTTGAGTTTAAATCATAAGATGACTCATATAAGGTTTGAGTAAAAAAAGCCTCAAATGAGGTAAAGACCAGTGGCCATGGACAAATTTATTACATTATGTAAACAATTTACTCAGTTATTTTTCTAACTCAGATAAGGCCACAGTGAAAACCGTAACATTAAATAAAATGAAAGCACACTTGGACAGAGAGCATGAACAGACTACAACAAAACATGCACTTTCACCCATTAACCATATATAACTCTGTTTAAGGACATGCTTTCTCCTATCACTACTTCCTGTTTACTATCTCACCCTCCGTGTTTGATGGACAGTTTGCAGATATCCAAGATCCGTGTACTGTTCTGAACTGGAACACTTCAGCATAAACCAGGCTCAATTCTTTAGTCCCTGCACTGTTTAGCACCATATCTATATAGATATATATGTAGAAGAACCATAACCATGAGTTATTCTTTGGGTGTCCGTCTGGAGGAACCCTACAACAGTGTGTTTCCCTCTCCTGAGAAAGGGATCTATTTAGGAAGCTAAACTGACCAACGAACCTTTAATTCATTATTTTTCACCTTTAGAGCACTATTCACTTTTTCACGTCTTTGTGTTTTCTGGTATTATAAAGTGACCATGGATTTCAGAAAGGCACAAAATAAATTAATTGTTTTCTTTGGTATTTCCTAGTCGGAGGTCAGAAAATCTGACAGTTTTAAGTCAAACACAGTATTAGCTTCCAAAAAAGGAACAGTTAACTCTCTGTAGTCTATAATTAACCTTCTGATGCCTCCTCAGTCCTTTTCTTTAACAATTTGTGATAGCAGGTCAATTTTGTTCCTCATTTTGATGAAACACCTGAACAACAGTAATCAAGAGCCATGACGGCACTTTCACTACATGTACATGTGTGACTACGCAGCTGCTACACGAGTGGCATTGCTCACGTACTCACTTGTGTATCTTATGTACATCTGAAGGATTAAAAGCGGCTTGCATGTGACGGCACATCAGAGCCAAAAAAATCTCTGTCTGTCTTGTTTCCAAGTTCGAACTGTAATGTTTGGCGATTTCATGCACAGCGAAGTTAAACAAATGGACAAGTTCCGTCTCTCTTTAAAACATTCTGCCATCAGAATGATTGTTGTCATGATCTGTGTCTCAAGTCAAAAACCCTCATCGTACATTAAAAAAATATTAGAAAAACCAGCTAGTGTTAGTACTCAGTAATGGCAGCCATCTTGCGTACGCATAGTTGACAGCATGCATAGATCAGCCTTTAAAGACATACACACACACACACACACACACACACACACACACACGCCCTCAGACTGCCTCTTCAGTCTCAGTGACGCAGATATACTGAGGCTGAGCGGCACAATTTGAATCTGTAATGATTTTGCAGCTGAAAAACGAAACGGTGTGAGATAGTGAAGAAAAGCAGGTGCACTAACCTTGAAGTCAAACTGAGGAGATGAGTCAGTGTTCCAGTGTAAAGTTAAATAAACACAAGGGGAAAAGGAGAGAAAAGAGAAGACAGAAGGGAAGAACAGACACAGCATGAGCAAGGTTAGCATTAATTATTATTATTATTAGCAGCAGAAACAGTCTGTCAGTGACAATACATTAACACAAGACAGGATAGGAGAAGGGTTTGAAATAACATGTAACTGAAAAGAGTCAGCTTTCATGACAACCAGTAATACAATTGTGTCAATCTGACAGGTCAAAACAGAAACATTAACATTCACATGCTGCAACATTTATGTGAGATCAATAAATTATAGGCCTTTTTTAAGGATGACAATTGGTTTGCATATATTTTAAGTATTCTACAAAGGTACTAATGGTGATTAGGTTCTCTGTTTGAATAGATAAGCTGAATAATTGTGTCTTATTGTTCTAGACAATAAGGAGTGCTGATTTTCGGTTTTCTCTTTTTAGTTTAGGTTTTTGTCTTTCTTTCTTTTATATTCAGTCATTTGCTCTTCGTTCACACTCTGAGAGCTTCAGCTCAGCAGCTTGCGACAGAGATCCTCTCAAGCCTCAGTAATTGCCATCACATCTGATAAATAAATATTCCACTGCCCCAGTTCAACCTACATTCTGTTCACTAGTGTCTGAAGGCGTATTTAAATCAGAACGACCTCCGCACCACTGATCTGCAGCCAGAAGTTTTACTTTCTCTCACACAGGCTCGTAGAAAGACAGGCGGCTAATCCTGACTGAGGAGATGAGCTGGAGAACAATAGCACAGAACATGAGCTTCAATCTGCCAACCTCGAGACACTTGAGAAACTGTCACAATAACCGTGTGTCAAAATGTGTGAGCTTGTGACGGTGCCGTCTAAACACACAAGAGGCTTTTGATGAAGTAGATGATCCTCCTGCGTGTTTTCTCCTGCGAGTATTCCACATTTCGGGGGTAATTAGCTCGGGTTCTGCATACTACACTTCCAAAACTATTTCCATCCACATAGTTGATGGTAGAGCATTTCAAAGGCAGTGCTTTGTTGCTAAAGCTGGCAGGAGAAATGAAGACAGAAACGGCTGGTTGACTTTTCAGATTTTTTCTACTTCATGTTACATCCAGAGCACTGATTCAGCCTATAACATCTTCACTTATATGTAGCGTTTGGCGGAAACCAAACACTGTTCATCACACTGAGAACACCATCCCAGTGAACGGTGAAGCATGGTGGTGGTAGCATCGTGTTGTGGGGATGTTTTTCATCATCAGCAGGGATTGGGAAACTGGTCAGGGTTGAGACCAAGATGGATGGAGCTAAATATAGGGCAATCCTAACAGAAAACCTGTTGAGAGTGATGCGGAAGTTCATATTCCTACAAGACAACGACCCTAAGCACAGTGCTAAAGCTACAATGGAGTGTAGACAAACTTCATATTCACCTCTAATGAACATCCCAATTATACACACTGACACACACACACCTACGCAGATGCTATTGCTGACACAGGCAGATGAAGACACACGTGTTCTCCTGGCAGTGCATGCAGAGTAAGTCTGAGGCCGTGTAAAATAGCAGGTGTTGTGCAAGTCTGAAACACTGCGGTTGGTTCCTCACACACATCCAGCATGCACTCACAGCATGAACGCTGTCCCTGCAGGGCTAAAACGCACATTATTACCAAGAGCTGCGAGGAAAGCAGATATTCCACAAACTCAAGCCCATGCTGCGATTCTGAGTCAAACACAAAGTTGTACAGGACTGTGGTGTGTTTTTCGGATTCAGAGAATTAGCCTGAGATTTAGACACCAGTTCTGCATTATATACAGCTGAGCATAAAAGTTTGGGTGTTAAAAAGGAAAATGTGTCTCTGTTTCACAATTTCTCCACAACAAAGGACAAAACCAGCAGAAAAGTAATGTGAAAACACGCAAGATGTCAAGAAGAATGTCACATATTACGACTAAGAGGATCCACAAGCTGCTCAGAGGATAGAAAAAAGGGAAATGATGGGTGTAAGTTACTAGAGAAGACTTACACCACAGCGCTGCTGAGTTTCCGATTCTGATTGGTCAGAAGATGTTTATTAATTTTCTATAACAGCAGATCTGAAAGCTGCTTTTAATCACAGGTTTCTAATGTGTTCTATAGTAACAACTAACACAGGAACTTAAGAATTGTAATTGCTGGCAAATTGCTGCGGTACAAGAGGAAGCTGAAGGAACACTTCAGGACATGCTGTTATAGGAAAATAATCAACTACAACGTGGTAACAGTAACTCAATCACACAACCCTGCTATTGATTATTTTCCTATAACAGCACAACACTGAATGATTTATTCCTTTCATAATTGAATCACATTTAGAAAGGAAAGTGCAAACTTTTGTACTGATATCATGTTGATTTTTTTTCACTATTAATACTCACTATTCAATCATTTTCAATATTTGTGATAATGAAGGAAGATTTGTTAAATCTAACACATGTCTTAAATGTCTTGTTGCTATAAATGCAACATCTTTCTTTTCTTCGTGCCTTAAGGGTGTGCAAACCTTTGCCCTCAACTGTTTGTTTACTCAGAGAGCTGTTCAAAGTTAACTGCTGTTAAAGGTATGGTTGTGTTAGACGACGAAAAAAGGAATCAAAACTTTTTTTTTAATATTTATCATCGCTCTCCACACATTGTGTGCAGCATCAATTCGTCGTCATGACAACAACTTGAGCAAATAATGTAACTGTAACTGTGAGCAAATAAAGTAAATTGGCACAGTATCTGAATAGTAAAACTCGTTCTGACAGCCTTAATGTGCACCTGGAGGATCTGATACAGATACACATTTACTCAAAGACAGCTATACAGTTATGCATATCAGTCTTACTTACACATACACGCACACACACAGAGTGTTTCTGATTTCATAAAAGCTATAAAAACACACACAGAGAGACCAAATGCATGTCCTGTATACATTGGCTATCTGTGTGTGCACGTGTATGTGTGTACCTCTCCAGTTCACTGATCTTGCGGTCTTTGTCGTTCTTCTCGTTCTCCATCTCTCTGAGGATCTCCAGCAGACGGTCCACTTCAGCCTGGGCTCTCCCAGCATCCTCTCTGTGGCGGTTCACCTCCTGCTCGAGGGTGCTGATGCGCTCTGACAGCTCTGTGTTCGCCTGAGCCTCTGCAGCTGCCGTCTGAGCCTAAACATAACACACACGACGGGGTTGGAGGTTAACACTACAATACAGCTGGATGCAAATGTGTGCCAGTGGCTCCTTTTTTTTCACAGAAACTGAAGCATTCTGGGAAAGTACAGCTGCTCAGGATTATCATCGGACAGAACGGCATTTTGCAAAACAGTTTTTCTAATGAGAAATGAATAAAAGTAGCATTTGGCTCTGTATCAGTCTCACAAGTGCCAACTGTCTGGCCTAATAGGAGCCTGGGCAGTGTCAGACTGTGTGTGTGTGTGTGTGTGTGTGTGTGTGTGTGTGTGTGTGTGTGTGTGAGGACTAATGCTTTCTTGCAACTGCAATCGATGATATCACAACAATCCACTTGTATACAGAAATAAAATGCACACTAAATTGATGCCAAATTAATTAAGAGTTCCTTCAAAACGACATAGGGTCTTTGAAACCAAAACACGGTACACAACTCTAAGTGCTCTAGAACCGTGGTTCTCAACTGGTCTTGCCTCAAGTCCCTCATTCAGCCTCGTGACCCAAAAGCAGTTAAAAGTTCAACACTTCTCAATTAAACTGAAGAACAAACCATTAAAAAAAAAAAAAAAAAAATTAAATAATAGAAACAGAAGTTATAGAAGAGATCATAATTATATTTATTAATAACCAGTGCTTAAATATAAAAAAAAACAATAAATAATAAAATTAATAAATAAATTATGCTGGGTTGCTAGTTAAAACAAAGATGGGTTGGTTTTAAATATTAAATCAATGAATTAAAAAATAATTTTATTTAAAACCTAATACATCTTTCGCTGGTTAAATTGCCTGTTTGCTTTTCATTTGCTAAATGCTGAAAAAATTATTCCACTGCATTGGGACTCATTCACAATCTGATAAATATATACAATTTTTGCTCAGAAATTTTATATATATATATATATATGCATGCATATATGTGTCTGTGTGTACAGCTGCCTATATATGTGTGTGTGTGTATATATATATATATTATACACACACACACACACACACACATACAGAAATAGTAGATATATATGATATAAATTAGTTTTAGATCTCAGTCAACTGGGACATCAAAAAACAGAGACTGGGCTGGAAACTGTCCAATCTGGCAACCCTGATTTCTACATAAGCACTTTCTCTACAGGTGCTCGCATTCTTTACAGTGATCTTTACTGGTTCTGACAGGAAGAAGTCCTGATTCACCTGCATTACAACGGGGGGAAGGGAACAGCTTCTCTTTACAGCCAGTAAAACAACTTTGCAAATAACTCACCTTCCAAAACCCCCTCAAATGCATTCTGCCCTCAGATGTGGGAAAACTATATTGAAACTATATTAAATAAAATTTTGTTTTGGAGGCCATGCTGAGAAAAGTTGCCAAACTGCACTGGGTGTATGGTGTGTGTGAGTGCGTCTGATTGTGGATTTCATTTCGTTTTGACTGCAGGTCTACATGTCAGGGTCAGAAACTGTAAGCGAAAAATGCCAGATGGCTCTCAAAATAAAATCACGCCATCAAATATTCTGCAAACTCATAAACACAAAAATAAAACGAACTTTCTGGATGCAAAGGATGACCTGTGGCTGCCCGTGACGTACCGGTTGAGACCCACGGCTCTGTGCTACAGTATACAGACGGTGAAGAGTATACACTCAAGGCTGACCGTGCAGAACATGGCACTCAGAGATCTAGCAAAGCCTGGCACTGCGCAGCACGTCACAGAGAAGTCAGGCGCAGCTTATTACAGTGCGGCTAAGCAGAGCACGCTGCAATTTAGTCTGAGTTCAAACAGCATTGCGCAACAGTCACAGCTCATAAGAGTGTCTGGGCTCCGGACGGCCTCTTCATCCTGGCGCGCTGTGAAAGGGGTCTGTTCTGTTTTATTGGGGGGGGATATGATTTGAAGGCGACATTTAGGCCTCTCTAATTTGCTTTTTTTTTTTTTTTTTTTAATGTCTCGCCCTGAGGTTGAGAAGGTTTCCACATCAACCGCCAAGAGCACGTCGTCAATGGAGGGGAGGACTTTCAGACATTCACAGGAGGCGACGTGTGTGTGTGTGTGTGTGTGTGTGTGCGTGTGTGTGTGTGGGTTTGTAGTCTGGAACAGAATATGTTATATTAGCTGTAAAAATTTATTAAGTACTCATAACTGTGCAGCTATCATCGAGAACGTCTGGCTTACTTTGTATGTCGAGTTTCGGCACATATGCAAAAGTCATATACACACACACACACAATAAAATCTCACACACACACACACACACACACACACGTTGGTAGGAAAACAGTCCTCAAGATAAAACCAGTATACAGAGGAGCAAACATGGCCCAAATTTTATTATTAGTGCGGCTGTTAGAGCAGCTCTGTGTGCTCCGGGGTGCAATACAGCGCTGGTGTGGGAACGTTACGCAGCACTGTAAGTGAAGACGCACAGCATTTTGCTGAGCGTAAATGATCATATACGTGCCAGGGGGAAATGTACGTGTACGTTACAGGACGGCATTGAGTGAATCCTGTACATTGACACAGGAAGATGGTAATATCAATGTGTATCAGAGCTGTTAAAAATGAAAAATGGTTCGATCCTGAGCTCCAGTTACTGTCTGTGTTGAGTTTCTCATGTTCTCATTGTGGGTTTCTTAGAGGTGCTCCGGTTTCCTTCACCTCTACAAAACATGCCAGAAGGTGGATTGGCTACATAAAGTTGCTTCTAGGTGTGTGAATGCGTGGGAATGTTGCCCCCTTCCACCGCACCCTGTGTTCCTGGGACAAACTCCGGATTCACCAGGATGAAGCTGTTATTGAAGATGAACTAATGAAAAAAATTGTGATTCAAATGTATTCGTTTACCACAGAAGGTCAAAACTGAAAATTTTATCATCACAATTTAATCACACCCTTTAATGTTTCGGATTCATTTTTATTTAGTTACCAAAATAACTCTTTACTGTCACTGACGTTTACCTTGATTTAAATCAAATATACCAATGCACCACTTTAAACTATTTTTTACGCAGTCAGGCCAAAGCACGAATGGCTTCCTATTCACTTCATGTGCTCACTACATAGTGTACAACATTATGGCAATGTACACCTAGTACATAGTGCACTATACGTCTAATAGGAGGCCATTTGTGTTTCAGCAACTAAACAAGCGACTCCAATAATGCCTGCTGAAAATCAGCTACTTGCATGTAATGTTATGCAAACGTGATTTTTTTTTAAATTATGTATCAGTTGAACATAAATGTGAAAATGTCTCTTACAAGTAATATAACAGTGTGTCCCAAAAGTCTCCATACACAGTGCAAATGAACACTTTTTAGCAAAATGTAACTTTATTTACACAAAATCCTCTACCAGATTGCACGATTACGCATGTAATTGCACGTCCATTGCAACCTTGTGACAGCTTCCCATGAGAATAATTTCAATACATTCTTCTTTTGTCAAAAGCATTCTTAAAGTCTATCTTAAAAAATAAAATACAATATAAACTAAATATGAAAAATCTTGGAAGACATTTTGTTAAAAAGGGTTAATTTCCCCTATGTATGGAGACCTTGGGGACACACTGTACTTACGTACATGTAGGCATTATGGGATTCACTCTTTCTCCGGCTGAATCTAAATAGTGCATACGTAGTGTATAAATTATGGCAGATTACACAGACCCTATGTAGTGCACTATACGCTGAATAGAAGATCATCTGTGATTCAGCCACAAAAACAGAGACTCCAGTAACGTCCGTTGAAGATCAACTTGAATGTAATGTTATGTCTAAGAGACATTTTTGCGTTTTTATATTCGACTGAAACAAAATTAAATAATATGTTTACATTACTTACATTATAAAATAAGCTCTTAAATGTTCTAACATGGACTTCGAATGCAAATATTAATGCCAATTCAAATATTTTTGATTGTTAAATTTGTTTTGACAGCCTCAGTGTGTGTGTTCATGTTAACAGAGCCGCTAGGGTGCATCTTATTACATAAGCGCTCACACAGGGCCAGCCAGGACGCCGGTCACCGCTGCGTCTCGTCCAATCACAGCGGACGTCCCCGGCACTGTCAGCGCGTTATCGCTTACACACTTTTTACGAGACCTGTGTGAGCACTGGAGCACGCCAGCCAACACTTTTCATTGCTCTTGGATCACGGGACGGCATCTGGACACATCCACAAAGCCACTGAGCACCGAGAAACATAATCCACCACTGTGCAGGACTGAATTTCCCATGAACATATTTTCCATTGCTGGGAAATGACAGATTTAAGATGCACAGACACTCAGACAAACATATAAACGCCACCTCTACGTGTCTACATGTATGTAAATGTCTTCATGTACCAGTCATCACACAATATGGCTTTAAAAAAAAAAAAAGAAAAAAAAAAAAAGATGTGAGCAGGGAAGCAGGAATAGATGCACAGCAGATATAAGCCGCATCACAGCACGCTGCAAACCGTGTTACACTGCTGAGAAACTAAACCCGGATCAGTGTGAGGCTTTAGATAAGAGACGAGTTCATGCAGGCAGGTCTCAAACACTGTGCAAATCTGAAATCTGTCTCACTTCCTCTGTGTCTGTCTGTGTTTGTGTGCACAAAAACAAACATCAGATAAGCCTTGTGCTCATGCAAGCGAAGCCGCACAACTCACACATTCATAAGATTCCTTTGGCAGCCACACGTACACACACACGCACACAGAGGCAGGCTTTCCACATCGGGATGCACTTACAAGATTGGAGGAATGGCCTGATATGTGCTCAGTGTGCTTTAGGAGAGAAGGAAAAGAAAAGAAGTGGGGGAAGAATCCAGAAAGTGATTACCACCACAAAATTAACAGAAGTTTACTTTATGGTGTACATGAGCAGAGAACGAAGGCATGAAAGAGTGAGAGGTGAAAATGAGATCAAAACAGGGATACTTGACCTAGGGAATAAATAAGTAAGGAATAAAACACACAAGGGTGTGCTGTTACAGGAAAATAACCAACGACAGAATAGTGCGATGTAGCCTGATGCAAAGGGAGCTACAGTTACCACACCAAAGCACATCCTGAAGTGTTTATTTCCCTAATACTACAGCAACTTGCCCAAGTTACATTTTTTATCAATTAAAGCTCAGCATGCCATACTTTTTATCCATTTATCGTTATGTTTAATGTTGCAGAACGTGTACAAAACAAGGTATTTGCTGTTATCACTTATATAGCAGCTATAAACAAATGTTCCTCACGAGCTTTTCTTTTTGAAGTTAATTTTTTTTTTTTTTTAATTTAGCTTGGCATGTTGCAGAGAAACCATAGAGAGGAAGAAGCCTCTGTCCTCAGGCAGAAAACGTGATGTGAATATACAGAAAAAAAGGAACCCACATTGTATCACTTATGTCTACGGATATACTGATTCAATACAGAGTATCAATATGAGGACTGATATTTACCTTAAAATATTTATCAGTGTTTCACATCATTTGGCCCCGTTATTTTAAGGACGTCAATATTGCATCAGTTTCGTGTAACAGCCCAATATTAATATGAGATTTTATATAAGCATAGATGTTGATGGTGTGATGGTAGAGAGCGCACAGCAAGTCACTTTGCATCATGAAACCCTGATTGTTTCTATTAATACCTGCTGGCATTCAGTTCTGAGCTGTTCACATATCAGAGTCTCTCTCACCTTCTTGAGCTGACTCTCCAGTTTGATACACTCCTCTTTCTTCTGCTCAAGTGCAATCTCCAGGCTCTTGAGCTTGGAGTCCTTCTTCAAACCCGAGGAGGCCAGTGATGAGGCGTGCTCCTTCAGATCCAACAAAGATGTCTGGCACAGACAGGAAGAGAGACAGAGATAGAGAGAGGAAGAGAGAGAATTAGGTGATCTAATACTTGAAAAACTGTACATTGACCAAAAAAGAGTGACTCTTAAAATGGCTGAACACAAGGCCAGAGATGTTAATCGAAACCAGCAAATTAGCCGAGAGGCTGCGCTAACGTCATGCCGCAGATCTTCACTACAAAGAAACAAAGTGAGCTCAAGCATACGTAAACACACAGCCCGAAACTTTAACCAGCTGCCTCGCTCTGCCTTCAGCCCTACCACATAAACTACAACATTCAGTTCAATTTTATTTGTATAGATCTTTGAACAATAGGCATTGTCACAAAGCAGCTTTACAGATATCCGGATGTAGATTTAGATCCATCATGAGCAAGCCAGAGGCGACAGTGGAAAGGAAAAACTCACAGAAACCTTAAAACTCAAAAGAGTAAACCCATTTTCTTTCCTCATGACACAGGATAGTGCGGTTTACACCGCATGAATGCACAACAAAAATATTGATTTTCGATTCATGATTGAGAGCACATACTTTCTTCCTTTTCATAGATAGATACAAAAACCGTGCACGTGTAAATCATAAAGGCTGTGCTGAGTAAGAACAGGGTCTGTACTGTATACAATGGATTTCACATTCTCTGTGAAATCTACAGTCGTCCATCTGTAAAGCCTTTCCTGCCCTTGCCACTTTCAGCCACAGAAGCCCACAATTTCACACTCGAATGCCGCCCCGTGTATCAAAATACACTCTTAACATTTGCACGGCCGCGGCGCATTCCCCAGACCTTGTGCTGGCGTTGGTAAAGAAAACAGGAGCAGAGAACGGAGTGTGCTTCACGTGAAAGATTAGTGGTGAGACTGAGGGAACTCAGAGGAGAGGTCACTAGTCAGGAACACTACATAGATAATACACAGCAGAGCATTCCTGTTCGTGTGTGTCACTCATCCGTGTGATTAGTCTAACACGAACAAGAGAGGAAAAACAAGAAGACAGAAAAGAGAAGATGTGCGCGTAGAGACAATTCTCATAAGTCGTTATGGTTTCCTGAATAACAGTTTATAAAGCATAAGCATATGGGCGAATGATGATCCAAAAGAAAAAAAAAAACCTCTGCATGATCTACTAACAGAAAATGTTATCCTGTATCCTACAGAAACACTTCCATTTTAACCAGCAGCTGTCCAAAACAGTCTAAAAACTACAGAACTACAGTCATATGAAAGTCTGGTTTTATACCACAGTAACTGTGATAGCCCTTACCCTATCATCACCAAAGCAGAAACAGGAAGCAACTGGAAATGACTGAGAAAACGACTTACGATACTAAAGTCTTAAGGTACTTACCGTATTAAATCAATTAGAATCATATATTTCTAGTCACATTAGAAAAAAATTCTCAGAATTAAAAAAGTCATGGCTTTCCTTTTCTGTCAAGTACCTTCAGAGACACGCGCACACACTGCTCTCAATTTTCCCAACACATTATTAGGGTTGATAAAAATTATAGCATTGAATACTAGTATAAATTTTTTTTTTTTTTTTACTATTTTTGTCCATTAAAGTGAATAGTGAACAAACTATTCACTTCAATGGACATAAACAATTTGCACTCTCACAGAGTATGGCATGGTGAATAATTCTGTAAGATTAAAATTGTACTGTAATTATACTCAATTTTGACCGCACACCATACTGTCACGGGTTTCATCATACTGAGAACCTTGTTATTTAAACCCTAGTGTGAAATTCTAACTTATAAAATTCAATTTAAAAGTCTTTCGAATAGCATCTTCACATGAACGCAGTGAACACACACGCCCTGATTTGAACCCAGAAGGCGAGAGATGGCATCAGGAAGTGGTCTGGTGTGTTGCTGCTGATCCCGACGTGGACACAGACTGCAGGAATAACATGAATAATATGAATAATCAGCTGCACGCAGAAGGAGAATAGATTTGGTAAGCATAGCATCTGTACATTTCATTGCTTTGGGGTGGAGGTGGGTGTGGGTGTGTGTATATTTGCATACAGACTTTAGAGACTGCCTGTCTCTTTAGAATCAGACAGATAGAAGAGATGGATAGAGAGCACACAAGTGAGCTGAGGACAGAAAGAGAAATGAGCAGGAGGTTTGGAAAAGGGGCCGTCCCCTCACATGTAGGCTCAACCATTCATCTTCCTGTCCCGCTCTCTCATACACGCACACACACAGAGTCCTGACAGTGTGTCCAGCCTGTCTGTTTTCATCACGCTGTATCTCCTCTGAGGATGAACGCATGGCTGAGGAGGCAAAGCCAGAGTGTGCGTCATGGCCTGATGCTGCTTCCTCACAGTAGCATTTGCTCTTTAAAAGGTACAATCAGTGATTTTATTGGACATTAGCACATAAATACAGCACATCACTGAATGTTAGTGGGCGATAGAGAAGCTGTATTTGTCCTGACTGGATGATATTGATGGTCCACATTGTTTCTGTTTACACAGCCTGGGGTGCCACGGTGTCCAATCATGTGTGCTGCTGCCTCACGATTGGCTGATTGGGTAATTGTATGAATGTGCAGGTGTGCAGGTGTGCAGGTGTTCCTAATAAAGTGGTTGATGAGTGTATGTAGCGTACAGCACATTAAAGTCAGTTTTTGTGGATATGGGACATCCAATTTTTAGCCCAAATTTCCAAATTCTTATTCTGGCATACCACTGCCATTCCCTTTTCTGAGTTTTCCCCTCCTCTACCTCACTCAGGTCGACCAGGTTCATGCGTTTAATAAGCTAATGAGTTGAATCAAGTGAACTGTAAGCAGGTAAAACACCAGAATGACAAGCACTGATTTAAGCAAAATAATCAGGAAGGTTTTTTTTTCTTCAATCACACCAGAATTGATTATTTGTGGCTCAGGTTTACAAATCTGGCCACCATTTTAAGCTGTAAATGTTTTTAAGCTAATTTTATTAGCCATAGAAATCTTTTTTATCTTCAGAACCCAGAGTGTCTTACGGTGAAAATACAGGTTTCAGTCACAGCTGATAGCGTCAGAAGGTTTTTGTGGAATTTCATGTCTGGCAACTAAAATATCTGAGTAATAAAATAAATATTTGCAGCTGATAGCAGCCACAAAATGTGATTAAATAAAAATGAAAATGTGTTCATTTGATATCTGGAGCAATAAGGAGGAATCGGAATGCCTTTCTTTGCTGAATATTTATAAACACCTTTATAGGGTAATTACTGCGCTTAGGAATGTTATTTGTTATTTATATAATGAGCTGCTCTGTATATGTGTCATGTGAAGCACTCATAAAATACTTCAGGGGGTTTATCATTAAATATAACACGTAACTCACAAATCTGGCTGATTTTTGTGGCATCTACACTAACAAAAAAGTGGTCTGCCAGGGAAAAAAAAAAATCATTGAGTGCACCTTTAATCCCAATCAGTTTCAGGTTCACTATACTATACAGCATCTCTGGCCTCAAATCCTCATCAAAAGTAACTTCAGCTCTCCCAGCTTATAAAAACCTGTCTGCTTTTCACTGTTTGCCAGTCAATCATCGTGGCCTTCCATGTGTCAATCACAGAAACAGCCTGTCAGAGAAGATGAGCTACAAACAGATCTTCAACAAACAGTTTCAAGAAGTTTCAAGTCGTGTTCGCTTGTATTAAATGTTTAAGCACTGTCCAGACTGACATGCACAAGCAATCACTATGATCTAGGTGTGTGTGTGTGCGTGTGTTTCTTACCTCACGGTCAGACAGGTCTCCCTGCAGCAGGCTAATTTTCTCTTTCAGCTCCTTTAGTTCTTTCTTGCTGGTTTCCAGCTCTTCTCCCTTCTCCCTCTCATCTCGATCTCTCTGCTCCTTCAGCCGCTCGATAATTCGCTCCTGCTCACACAACAAACAGAGCAACAACCTCGCCGTTAACTCATACAGCTGGACAAACTTGTTCAGATTTTTAGACAAGATGGTGTTTGTATTGGCTCAATAAAACAAAACTAAAGATTCTGACAAAATGCTGTTCTTGTATCAAAAACATTTTATGTGGCCATTTGTCTACTTGTGTCACTTTTACAAAACTTATAACTGACTATGCATAGGTTATGGATGCAACATGAAGACTTGTTACATCCCAAACAAAACTACACCATTCCAGACACAGATATTAGTGCAGGATCTTGTGCAGTATTTGAACTAAAACTGCTTTTAAAAAAAAGTGTGGACTCTCTTTGCAGTTTTTAGCAGTCATGTAGAAGAAGAGGCGGAGCCACCACAGCCGCCGCAGTTTGTTTTCTGTAAAATGGCTGACACACTGAGCAAGCACGCTGCTTCACCACAGACACAAAAAAGGAGCTGAGAGCAAAGACAGTTAAGAAATCTAGCAGTGCCTTGGAGACCTACTACATGTTGTGTACATGTTTAGCACCCAAAACTGGTGAAAAAATGTGGACTCAAATACTTTCTTGCACTCAGCAGGAAGGGGCGTGGCCATCCTAGCCACCGTGTTTGTTTTTTTGTTTTGTTAAATGGCTAACACAGTGGTTGAGAATGGCGCTTCACCATAGACACAAGTCAAGAGCATAAAATATAGACATTTTGGGTTTTAAAATTGTCAGTTGTTCCTGTGAAGACACTCCTGGTGTGAGATACTGTTTCATACAGTAAATAGTGCACATGACTCCATTTGAGACATAGCATCTTAGCATGTTAAGCATTCAGAGGTCAGTCATACAGAAGTGAACCATGCAGCTAGGACCATGTGTAAGGAATAAAACACATGCCGTCATGCTGTTATAGGAAAATAATCAACAGGGAGATGGTGCGAGTTACTGTTACCACCACGAAGTTGATTATTTTCCAATAACAGCATGTCCCTAGGTGTTGTGTTCCTCTTAAACGACAATTCGTCATTTCGTAATGAAAGACAGTTTTTATTAATTAAAGAATGGCGCGTACTTTTACCAATTTATAGTTATATTTAATGGTGTAGAACATTCATGAGACAAATTATAGCAACTCTAAACAGATGTTCCCTTATAAAACTCTCTTTTTTTCTTGCTAGTAAGTAAAAGCTACTTCTGCTATTATAGAAAATTAATCAATCAATCGGATTCAAGAATTAAACAGCATTGTGGGGTAACGGAGAAAAACATATTACAAAAGTAATGCCTTTACTAAAACCTAAAACAATCCACCGTTTCAAAAAGCAAGAGTATGTTTGATGAGTCTCCTACCACTCCCCATCTGTATGTGTGTGAGGGAGAGAGAGCGAGCCAGCGAAAAAAAGAAGAGTGAGTGAAAGAATAAGCACGATTCATTAAACTCACACTTGTGTCAACTTTGGCCAAGAACCATACGCAAAGCCGCAACACAGTGTTTTCGGAAACTAGAGTGAACCGAGCGCAGGTGAAATGAGTCAGATCTGATTCTGTCCATTCCACCAGAGTCGCTCATGGTTGAAAACCTGCCGACCTCATACACAATAATAACAGCGCAGAAAGCACCTCTTTTATCAAGAGTACGTATGCGTGCGTGAGAATGAGAGAATGAAAAAGCGAGAAAGACGGAGTGGGAGATGGGGAAATGGGCAGTGAAAGTAATAATGCTGAAACAGTAAGAGGTTTGAAGTGGTGTTTTTCTGGCAGCGTGCGTGTTTGCCATCGATGGCCTGTGAAAGCAGGCCGCTGGAATCGCAGAGAGCCTTCGGCCTCCGGCTCTTTCACACTCTCGACAGCCAAAACTCACACACAGAATGGCCGTAGTGGACATTAATAACAAAGTGCTTTTTCAGACCTACTCGGCTTTTTTTCATTGCGAAGCCCATATTTCACTTTCCCAAAGCTGCTGCTCCTGGCTCAGCGGCATTGAACTGTGACATTGAGCGTGACTCCTCTGTGAGACAGGCTCCGTCTTGCACGGCAACTTTAATCCAGACAGCTGACATCCAGGGTGCAGAGCGTGTGTATATGCGTGTAGTGGAGTAGGTTTGTTAACAAGGGTGTGGTGGGATGTCATCTGTAAATGGATGCAGAAGTAGAGATGCACCAACCCCTTCCAAGTTCACATTTTCAACATGGTACTGACATCAACTATAAATACCCTGATCCTACCTGAAATTTGGGTAGGGTATTAAATATAGATGCGGGATGACTCCTCCCTGACACCACGTGTACTTAAATTAGAGCTTCTGAGAACTACGCACCTGTAGTGAGTGAGATATCGAGACAAATGTGTTCAGCAGAAGTTGCACATTTATAATAACAGCTTCCTGGTTTATAATTAGTAAAGTTCCTGTTCTGCCACGATACCATACAAATTATTACAAACTACAACCCTTTTACACTGGTTTGTTTGATGGTAGCATTAATCATTATACGTAATGGTGTCTTATTTTAGATTCCCACGCTGATGTTTAACATTTTGTGATATTTTTAACATGTTTAACATAACATGTTGCACATTAGGGGGGTAATGATGCATTGTGACACCACCCGTAGATGCAATCCAAACAACCCATAGAGTTAAAATATATAGAGAGCACTCTGGTCACATGATCATATTCTTTCATGGAGAGACTGCATCATTACCCAGAATCATCTGCACTCATGGAGTGGGAATCCCGATAGCGTAGCCCGATAACGCCGGATCGCAATGACATGCCCTACAGGTTACGTGATTCAGCTGTCCTATGCCCGTTTTACACTGTTTGACATTTGGGTATTAGTTGTCTTGATGGGAAAAAAAAAAAAAAAAGAAGCCCGGTGTCGTGAGCACATCCAGTGTAAATTACAAACTTGGGTAATAAATCAGCCTATGTGTCGTCTCTATGTGGAAGAGATGTTAAGACTGTAAAAAAGACAATGTGAGTGTAGGTGCATATGTGTGACTTCAATAAGTATTAATGTGTCTGCCATCCATAAGCGAACACAGAGGCTTGCTTGTGAACCGCGTTGCTGTACTGGAGCTGCTCTGAGTGGAAACGCCATGCTCTCTCTCCAAATAGATGGCTGACAAATTCAATTTCCGGCCCTAAGTCGATGCAACACTGTTCAGGGAAGTGAGGAAGAGGAGGGAAGAGAAAGAGGAGGCCCAGATCCTGAAGAGTGAGTGTGTGTGAGAGATGCAAGGCAGGACGAAAGAGTCGGGCTGCTGCGTTACGAGCCAGACCGCAGATACCTAAACCAATGTTAATAACCTCCAGCGTTCAAACTCATTCATATTCATCAGGCAGAGCTGGCCGGCGTCAGGACCGCTGTAGTTCTCCACTGGGGTCAGCCTGCAGTGAACAGCCTGCTCTCTTCATTTCAGGTGATACAATAGGAGTGTTTCCACTACAGCAATCCTTTCAGGAGAAACAGAACTGATTTTAGTTCCTGGGTCAGTGTTTCAGAAACCCTTAGAGTTCCTGTTCCAGTGAAACACCAGGAACTGCTTTGGTTGGATTTGCCAGACTGAACATTGCTGGTTAGCCAAACACCAGCCCTCTTACCAGAAATATAAAAGTCCTGTTATTTTACTTGCTTTTTATCAGAAGTGATTGGCAAAACAGACATTTTGTAGTAAATAGTGTGCAAAAAAGCTTTGAAGGAAGAAATTACGCCGTATGGATGTCACTGTTTTAAAAAGCTAATGTAGATTAATGTCAGCATTGTATTCATTCATCAAAACAATTAAACTTTAATCTGAACTTGTTCCATGTATCTTGTACTGATGTATCCGTAGCACAGTTTGCGTCATTTCCGTTGTTAGATGGTCCCAAGGAACACAGGCATGGGTCCGCCAGTGTAGTGGGAATTCAAAACCGGAATTTGTCCTGCGTGGATCTTGTTCAGAAGAGCTCCTTAACGTTTTGGTTTCCCAAAAGTCTCTTAAACCATTGTGGACATGTGCCTAAAATCACTGCAACACACAGAAGTACTGCTGGCGAATTAACTTCTCTCCTGAGGGATGTTGGGTATTTTTTTTATGAATCACAGCCATAAATCTGACTGAAATCTGGTTAAAAGGATTAGGGAATGAAACCGGAATTCTAAGATGGGGAAATCACCAGCATTTCGTAAATAACGCCGAAGTATATTCCTAGTGGATTTTAACCAGAGATGTTAGCAAGTCACTTTTTGCAAGTGTCAAGCCTTTAGTTACGAGGAAAAATAGTTACAATTCATCGTTAAAGCCTAGTTCTTGTTTAATGTCAGAAACTACATACGTGCACTATACTGTATGTGTACCAGATACATATAACTGTGTAAAGTTGTTGAATCTCTAATCTCAGTGGTGCAGTGGGTCGCTTTACTGCCTCACAGCTCTAAGGTTGTAGACGGACCGTCTGCAGCACCGATTTACTGACTCACGCAGCACTGTGGAGTGGGATTGATTATATACAGCGACCATATATGCCCACACACACACACACAGAAAACCAGATGACGATGTGGACTGCTGAAACAGAGCTGATGAGAAGTGACAGTGTATTTGACCTTTAGCTCTGCCACTGTGCAGGAAGCTGAAGCTCTGTGTGAAGCTGCCCGAATCCTAACATGGGGACGTACTACAGAGTTTTCTTTACTTTCGTCTCTCTCTCTCTCTCTCACTCACTCACTCACTCACATATACCTAAACTCACATCACAGCTATGATGCTCTGCTTGTCTTTGGTCATTTAAAAACACTGATTCATATCAGAGAGATGATCCTTGTCTTTTTCATGCCTTTGATGGAAAAAAAAAATGCTAATCTGTGTCTGATTTAATTTATTAAATTAAATCAGACAGAGATTAGTTAACTAGCTCAAATCAGACTAGCTAACTAGCTCAAAATACTTTATTACTTTATATTGTTAGCTACTACTTTTCAGCCCAGGCAATTTAAATGCACAAGCCAGTCAGGAAAATTAAAGGAAAAATGTATTTTACAAAATCATTGCAGTAAAGTCATTTTGCACATCACTGAGATTTATTGTTCTTTCTTTTACAAAAAGAACTTTTACCGTAACTTTTACTTTTTAAAAAGAATTTTACCAACATGTGTGATAAAGTTACGAACATTCTCGGAACAGTGGCCATGTGACATGTTTGCAACAATAACAGATCACACGGCCAAATAGTTTTCAGTGCAGTCGTGTTCCTTGTGCGGTGAAACCGGGGTTGCTGTAGCGTGATTCAGGCCGAGTCCAGACAAAGGATTGAAAATTTATGTGGAGTTGCAGTTGGACACAAAAGAGACGAGATCCACTGACGTAAGTAACTTGATCGGGGAAAAAAAAAAGAAAAGAAAAAAAGAACGGGGTGACAGTAACAGATGAAATTGCATTTTAATCAGTATTTTGAAAAAGTCACCGCTGAGGTAACTGTCTGATCACACACCGTGACTAACTGTGAATCCGTGACACCGTGACAACCAATTAGGTTTCATGGAAACAAAAACATGTGAGCAAGCAGCACATTGGAGCGTTTGCTAATGAATTTATGATTTGTCCACCCCTCATATACGTTGTTAATCTATTTTTTCATCATCTAATAGAGCTATTTCATATTGAGTTAATGTATAGGGATTGTTTTTTTTTTTTTTTGTAGAGCAACTTGTAGCTGATCTAAAATCAATTACATGCATCTTTCCCGACACTGCTGAAAGTGTATCATACGATTTTACATCATATTTCCAAGAAGAGGCGACATCAAAATGTCTTCGTCAAACCTTTCAGCCATGTATAATCCGGGAAAAAACAAAGCTTGGATCCTCTATGAATGTTCCAGGCTTTCCAAAGTTGATTTCAGGTCCACTTATGAGTCACATGACCAAAACCCTTCAAACTGTAGCAACCTCAACATCAATCCTGCTTTCCTGTTGTGTGTGTGTGTGTGTGTGTGTGTGTGACTCACCTTCTCAGCCAGCGCCTCCTCGAGCGTAGTGAGAGCTGTATCGGTGTTAGAGGTGTCAGCCTGCAGGGATTTGACCCTCTCTTTCAGACTACTCATCTGCTTCTCCTTATCTTTCAGCTGCTCCTGCAGGTTCTCGATCTGTCAAAAAAAATTACACATTAGCAGCCCATCAACACAATATATAACAATGTGTGTGTACAAACCGGCACAAACCACATACACACCCGTATGGTTTATAATGTAAGTGGTTACGAATACATTCAAAGCACAAAGAGTTAACTAAAACTTCTACGCAGCATTCTGTCTGCATTTTATAAATATTTATGATGCACATTAAGAAATGAATTGGCTTTTTAAAAAAAAAACAAAAACAAAAACAGTTTTTCTGTACTGACTCTGAAAATAAATAACGACCTCATTAGAGTGATATTCCAAGCTAATTTTCCTCATAAAACTTCCCTTATCTGTCACGGCGGCCGCTGTGAAGCCTGCACGAGGCGAGCGCTGATAAATGACAGCAGAGATGGGCATTTCGCAAACTCAATCCATTCATCATGTCGTGACAGCTCAATGAAAAAGCTCAATGTGCCTATCCCCTCATTTCACATTCAATTAAACACTGACGGATTTGATAAATAGTCACCATTCATATTTTTCCCCCCAATCACTTCGGGGAGGAAAAAAAAAAAACATCATCAATATTCAGTAAACTGTGCAGGTTTTTTTGGGACTCATGGCTTGAGGTGATAAAGATCCAGAAAGGCAAAGAAATAATAAACGTGTTTATCTGTGAAGCAGAGAATCTTGGATTTTGCTCACTGGAGAACGGGAAATTCTTCAACTTCGCCAGTTGGCATAGCAACCAAGAACAGCGGAGGTTAAGTCATTAAATGTTAATTGATAGTGATGAAGAAAAACGTAAATACAATGTGAAAGAGCAACTTGTGAAGGACGTGAGTGTTTTGTAACTCTTTATAAATGCGAGTCATGCCTTTCTAGACGATTTGAACTCCTTTCAACAGGGCAAAAAATAACGTCTTCAGTGCTTCATGTCCTTAACCTGATCTCCAACAGAGAGCAAATTGCGTCAACTTATGAATTTAATTAAAAAGAGAGATGTTTTGGCAAAAGGAGTTTAAAAGAAAAACAAATGATGGTAGTGGGAAAAGCGAGGAGAAACCCGATAATGAATTTGCCCTGGTTTAAACAACTGCACTTGTTTCTCGTGTAATAAAAGTACAGCGAGGTTTGTTGTTTTAAACCTTTTCAGACATGTTTGGACAGATGTCTGGAGGCCGAGTTACTTTAATAGTTGAGGTGGTGTTTTGAGGTACAAGACTGAAAAGGTGGCTTTTAGTAGGGCATGTAGGGTTTGTCAGAGATTTGTCAGGACACTAAAGACCTCAGAATACTTCACGCGGAGACGACGCTCGGCTGGCTTCCACCAACAATACGGCATAATTGTGGAGAAAACGGACATCATGCAGAGGCTTCGCTTGTCGTGTACGTGCCAGCTGGGTGAACTCCGCTACATGACCAAGCCTGTGATTGGCTGTTATACAAAAAGAGGCGTGTCCAAGTGGATTCATTCCAAGATGGCCGACGCTGAAGACTAGCTGTCGGAGCAGGTACGACGAAATGAACACTTTTATAACTTCGTCAAGGGATTAAGCAGGTTTAAATTCTCTGTCAAAGCATCACATACATTTTACTAGCATGCTAAACTCACTTTCCTCTACTGGAGGCGGGCGATACGGCAAAAAATATTCTCAAAGACATTTCTGCGATACACGATATGCATCACGGTGTAAGGGTCTGTTCACAAACTGCCAGCAATACAGACGTGCAGCATTTTAAAGAAACTGTTAAAGATAAATAAATAAACATAATATTTATAAAAAGAAATAAATATTTAACACTGAATGAGAATTTTTTTTAATACTACAAAAACTTTTAACATCACATCAGTAGTTACGCCACCCTATGACACAGCAGTTAGAAAAGAAGCATGTGATAGTCTTCACTCTCTGGGATTGATAGCTGTTATAATCATACAGTCGGTGGGAACTGGCCAAGACCAAATTAGGGAGAAGAGGGGAAAAGGAAAAAAAAAAAAAAAAAAAAAGGTTTAAAGCCTGATTTATATTTTACTCTGCATCTGAAAAGACACAAAGCCTCTGTGGGAATGTTACAGACGCTATTACTGAAGATTGTTGCTCTGTACAGTTTGGTGGAAAAGTGATTATAGCTAGGCTGCATCCCAAACCACATACTACACTTATACACTTAGTATCAAATTGTGTAATAATTTGGGACATATTCCTTCCCTGTGAACCAAATGGCACCCTACTGCTTATCCATAAAAAAACTAAAAACAGGGGGAAAACAACCAAACACACAAACAAAAAAAATAATAAATCCATTTAATCAGTACTTGCTCCACTGGTAGGACACTAAGACACTGCAGTGCATTGTGGGATTTATTTAGAGCACAGGATATATTGCAGTAGGCTTTCAGACATTAATAATTTCACTAATTAGTGCACTATATAGTAAATTGGTACATACAGTTAGTGTTGGTGTTTTTTCCCACCCAAAATGGCATCCATTTCATTTGAGCAATCAAATGTGTTCACTACTACTAGCTCCACCCACATGTCCTTGTTTAGTGCTTGGCATCCTGGTATAAATGGTAAAGAAATTCAGTGTGCGTGTGTGTGTGTGCGTGTGAGAGAGAGAGAGAGAGAGAGAATGAGACACAAGAGACATGCACGCAAAACCATTTCCAGATCCTCATTAATCAACTCTACACCTGACAGCCAAGCTGACAACCCCACGTGTTTGTCATACACACACACAACACTCAGCTGACTGCCTCTCTAAACATACACACACACATCCACACACACACACACACACACACACACACACACACGCTGGAATCAGCTTGCGCACT
This sequence comes from Pangasianodon hypophthalmus, assembly GCF_027358585.1. Taxonomy (NCBI): domain Eukaryota; kingdom Metazoa; phylum Chordata; class Actinopteri; order Siluriformes; family Pangasiidae; genus Pangasianodon; species Pangasianodon hypophthalmus. Next base: position 5,170,882 of record NC_069727.1, read on the forward strand.
TGACATTCTAGGAATGTATTTCCCTTTGATGGTGCCTGTGGTTGCTCTGAAGGCCTAATGAAGTCCAGGTCCTCTTCTCCCGTCTAACCTCACTCACTTCAGCGTCTCTCCGCTTCCTCTGTACAGCTGGCCACCAAACACAACGCTCTCATGAATATTTCATTCAGCCCGTATTATGCGCCTGTGTGTGTGTGTGTGTGTGTGTGTGTGTGTGTACACCGAGTCACATGATAACTACAATTATATTTCAGGTCAGCGATTCGAGAAACAGAACTGAGGAACAGGCGAACTCCCAAAACTGAGCTAATAGTGTAAAGAGAGAGGGGGAGCATTATAGAAAAGCGTGATTACAATCAACTAAAGCTGAGGGATAGACAGGGTACAAACGAAGCCCAAAACACACACACACACACACACTCAGAGAGAATCCTAGTGTTTTGGCTTCATCCAGTGATCAGTGTGTAGATAAAAGACAGAATCACAAAAAAAGCCACTTTCTGTCTCAAACACAGAGAGGATTTAAAGGGATTTGTGTGTGTTTGTGCATATGTGTGTGCACGTGTGTGTGTGTGTGTGTGTGTGTGTCTGTCAGAAAGAAAAGGGAAAGAGTGAGCAAGAGCGAGTGAGCGAGCAAGAGAGAGAGAGAGAGAGAGAGAGAGAGAGAGAGAGAGAGAAAGGAGGGGTTCCTGAATTATTAAAGAGTGTTTTGTTTCACTTAGTGATCTGCAGCTTGTCAGCATGGCATGTGCTCTGGCAACACACAACAAGATACACACACATATACACACACATAGGAGAAGCTGTGTATTTACACAGGGTTGCATCAGAATTGTATTCAGTGTGGAAAGAAAATACTACCTCCAATGACTGGTGGAGAGAGAAGATATTTTTAAACGTTTTCCTTAAAGTCTTGTTATTTGTGTAATAAAGCTCAAATTTGACACTTGTAAAATATTTATTCACTATTTAATTAGTCTTTACTCATAAATACCTGTATTACTATGTAACTGGAGCTCTGTTATGTATAAACGATTAATAATTGCATTATTCATTGTGATAACATGGAATTATAACCTTGTTATACAAATGACTGAGCATGGATTAACAAGCTGATTTCACTTATCTTATTAAATGTAATTGTTTTAGGATATAAGGTGCAGCAAGCATCGAGTTTATGAGTTTTAGAGCCACTAAAATGCTGTTACCAATATTTTAGGAAGTGCTAAATTTTCTATAACTTAATTTTTGGCCCATATAAATGAAGGAACGATGCATAATAATTGTATATTGATATGAAACAAAGAACAAAGTCACCGTGTTGAAATAATCTATTCTAAACGCATCTTGAGTTGTTTATACCACTACACTACTGAATTCTTGAATCTGATTGGTGAGAAGGTGTGTATTATTTTTGTATAACAGCACGGATTGGACGGTAGTTCTGGCTATAACATGAACGACAGCTTTCGATTATTAATCAGTTTTATAGATCAGCTTTCGCAATAATGGGAGATAATAGTACTCACTTGCATTTATTGCATATGTTAATATTTATTTAGTTGATGTATAACCTAATTTGTCAGCTGTCTTGATGCTACCTAGAACCTAAAGTATAACATGGACAATTAACATTAATGAGATCCGAATTTATTAATTAATGCTCAGTAGTTTGTATAGCAAGGTTTCAAAAAAGTGTTCATCACAAATAATGCAATTAATAGTCATTTTCAGATTTCAGATTTAGTCATAAACAAAGACGAAGACATAGTGAATGAAGCTTTCGGGTCTAATTTGAGCTTATTATAAACAAATAAGTCCCCTTAAAATAAAGTGTTACCTGTGCTATATATCTGTATATACGCATTTTTGGGATTTAGGAAATTTCTGCGCATCCCAAGATGATGAAAACATAACTGCGATCTCACACACAACTCAGCAATGCAAATGAGCGTGAAGCGGCTGGCACTCGAGCTGGTGAGAGGAATCTGTGATAAGTAAATGTCATCCTGCGAGCGTTTCTGCCTTTTAATTAGAAATTAGAATAATCAGAAACGTCAGTAAACTTTTGCCACCGGCGAAAAATAAAAAGTTTCTCCTTCTTCTCTCTCTCAGATAGTCAAGATTTGAGATTTAATGGAGGAGTTATTATTAATTTAACAAGGTCCTTATTAACATTCATGCTCTTTGCAGAAATTTGTGCACTTTCTTCCTCCCTCTCTCTCTCACTCACTTTTTTTTCTAAATAAATAAACACTAGATAAATCCCCTGGTTTCCTCTCCTAAGGAAAAAAAAAGGAAAAAAAGGAAAAAAAAAAAAAAAAAAAACAGCCACACAATATCAGGAGGGTTTCACATTGATAATCCATATCATGTTAAATCTAAGAAGAAAAAAAGGTCCTCTGAATAAGCAAATAGCCCAAACCTCAAGATCAGGGCTTGACTGATTAAACCTCTAACACTGATGCCGAAGAGAGCCTGCTCAATGTCAGTTTACACACTCGAGTCAGATCACTCACTTAACGAATGTGTGTCCTACTATGAACTTAACAGAGGAACGTCCATCCAAAACCACTGAGCTTTAACTCCACCTTATCATGCTTTGATTAAATCAAACGTGCAGGATTTTTTTTAAAAAGGTAGGTTTTGTGTTAAATAATAAACGCTGAACGTGTCTCGAGTCAGAGTGAGGGGTTTGGAGACGGTACAGAATGAACTCGCTCACATTCGGGGTGGCAAACACTGCCACGGCGGCCGAAGCCAAAACCAGCTCTCGCGTGAAGAATGTCAGCGATGAACACAGGATAAACATTAAAAAAAAAAAAATCCTATATCCATCACGGATTGTTACACTTTTTTTTTTTTTTTAAATGAGAACATGTAATCCGGTCCCTGTGCAGTTGTATAACGCTCCATCTGAGCGGTGCAACGCGACGCATTCAGCACAACGGCTCGCCGCAGGGATCTGTGCATACCTCCGCTGCACTGTCTCAATGTGTTATGGCCATTAGGAGTGGCTCTGGGGCGATGCACAGCGGCTGTGGAGCTATAATGGAAACAAAATGTTTCTCTTTCTGCGGCTGGGGAGCCGGGGCTCCGTTTCAAAAGAAACCGTATTCGCCATGCCCCCGATGACTCCGAGATGCTTTTAGACTCTGACTGTGAAAAAGGGAAAGACAGGGAGAGACTGTAAGAGGGAGAGAACAATATTAAATGAAAGTGAGAGAAAGATTATGGGAAAGAGAGAGAGATTTACAGTGACAGAGCAAAATGGGGCAAAAAGCAATGCATAGTGCCTGGAATGTGCATTAGACGAGACAGGAATGGTTCTTTGCTTGCCGATGATGCTGAAACCGGAGAGAGGATGGTCCTGTCAGCTTAGTCCCTGCTGGAGGGAAACCGGATGACTCTGATCAGACTGGAAGGAAGCTTTAGCAGGGATGTAAGTGAAGATCTATATATTCATCAGAACAGACAAATACAGATATGAATAGGAGGAGAGCTGTTCAGGGTTTTATGACTATCAAGACTGGGATCTCTCAGAGGACACAAAAAAAAAAAACCTCATGCAAGCATTAGAAAGAACCGAAGGGAAGGGAACGAAAGGAAAGGAAGGAAGGAAGGAAGGAAGGACAGGACAGGAAAGTAGAGTGGAGGGAAGGACAAGTAAAGAAAAGAAAGACTTCGGTCATGTCCACTTTAGGGTTTAGATCCGAATACACATATGGATAGATGGAGCCCTAAACTAAACAGATAGAGAGAGTGTGACTGTGGTCCAACCCTACAGCAGATCCACCACGAGTACATTTCAGAAATGTTACACTGAATAAACCCGAAGCTGATAATGTCAGACCTCACAGAGATACTGAGCACCACTCAAGCTGACTCGAGCTGTCCATTCAAACCTACATTTACCTAGCAATCACTCATCTCACACACACACACACACACACACACATCACATCACATCACATTACTCAGATCACATTATACCTCATTACAAGTCGTATCTGGTTTGGCTACACATTTTACACACCAGCTTACACGGCTCACCCGTGTACTAAAGTTAGCAGTGTGGTAAAACACTGAGTGTTAGGATTAAGTCATAAACCAGGAACACAGAGCTGGACTATGGCTCACTGTGTCATTTCTGAGAAGAGCAGAGTCCTTCGCCATCAAAAACACAACTGGTCCCCTACTTTTAGACATCATAAATTTAAATACATGGTTATTTTGTGTGTGTATGGATTTGAACCAAGTCACAAAACAAAAAGACCGTGGTCCTACATTGCCATCTATAGGCGGGATGAGAAAAAGCACAGTGTGCATATAGTGTGTGTGTGTGTGTGTGTGTGTGTGTGTGTGTGTGTGTGTGCACGCTACCTTTTTTTGGAGCACAGTGACTTTGCGCTCTTTGACGTCGAGCATGTCTTTAAGGTCATGGATTTCTCCATTGAGTGTGCCTTTCTCCTCTGACATTTCCTGGATCTGCTTCGTCTTCTTATTCAGCATGGCTTCCTTTTCCTCCAGACGCAGGCGTAGGGCATCCACCTGACACACACACACACACACACACACACACACACACACACACACACAGCCCATTCATAAGACATATAGCCATAGGATCAAACTAAAGTGCACCCAGGCTCCATTTCACACCACAGCCTTAGTTCCTTTTATCTCACATCACTTTCATTGATTGATATATTTACTGCAATATACATTTGTACACTATACATTTTTAACATACATTGTTTATATTAATTTAATTTTTGGGTTTGCAATAAATACCACAGTGCTTCTGAATTCTCAATTCAGATTGATCAGAAGGTGTTGATTAATTTTCTATAACAGCACCTCTGACAGTAGTAGTAGTAGTAGTACTATCAGTAGTTTATATTAATGCACTCATTCTAATACGTTATTGTTTCTATAGCAACAATATACATAGAGATTTATAAGGTAGACACTCTACATGATCTACACTTATTAATAAGTAGATAAAATGAATAAAACGGTGAACTAAAAATGGCTAAAAAAAAAAAAAAAAACAGGATGTTCCATTCTTTAATTATTAAAAAATTGTAATCGCTGGCTGCGACATACTTTGCGATGTGCTGTTATAGGAAAATAATCAACTTCCAGGCGTTTCGTGTCAGGCTGCATCACACCACCCTGTCGTTGATCGTTTTCCTATAACAGCACACCCCAAATCGTTTCATTCCTCACATCAACAGTTCTGATCAGACGCCACTCATGTTGTAACAGTTTGTTACGGAAATAAACGTTTGCTGCAGCTATCTGCTTAATTCTTCTTTAATTTCTTCTTTAATGGATACAAAACTCTCTCTCAGTCGCTCAGACTGGCAGAAAAATAAACAACAATAATAATAGCACTGCTAATATTATCATTACCGCACCATTGACTTAAACTCATCTACATATAGATAGCACCATCCAAATCGGCATGTTCATTATTCTGAAAAACATCCACTGTCACTAGGAATAAATCTTGAATTACATTGGCTGGCATTATAAATGACTGATATTATAGCGAGTCTGACAGGGAAAAAAACCTCATTCACTCCAAATGAACCTTAATGTATTTATTGCTTGTCAAACAAGTGAAGCGTTATTATTCAAAATGTCCAAGCAGAGCCTAAACTTCATGCTTGATGCAACAGTGCCCCCTAGTGGTACCTGCTCCAAACACCTGCCCCACATAATATTTACACAATCCTCAACCATGGATTTCGATCCTGAAAAGGAGATTTTTCACATTCTCTGTCGTCCTGGACTGTTCATCAAACTCCTTTCCTCACACAATTTCAGATTAGGATCGTGAATAAAACTCTCAGCAAAACCTTGAAAACAGGGACCTCAAACAATTCTCATGACAAATCTTTTATGGAAAAAATTAATAATAATAATAATAATAATGACAATGATGAAAAGTAGAGTTACTGTTACCACTCTGTTTTCTAATATCTGCACATCCTGAATTGTTTTTCACAGTAATTTGCCAATGTTAACTTTTTTTTTTTTGCTTATGAAAGAATTTATTAAATTGTACTTTTTATCCATTTATACATTTAACATTTAATGTTGTTGCACATCCAAGAATCAAGTTATTTCCTGTTCTCACTTACATTACAGCAGCTATAAACAGTTGTTCCCTCAACAACCGCTTTTTTCCCTCTTGAAGTTATTAATAATCTTACAAAGTTTACTTCTGATTGTTACAAAGTGCTGAAATGGGAGACTTCTTCCATGAATGTTAAATAAACATCTCTACAGAAAACTTCACACACATTTTAAAAATCTGTTTATGTTGCACATCTGCCATATAAGTCCATGTGTAAGCTGTTACTTCAGAAAAGGTCAAGTATTAGAACAAGCGCATTAATATAAACAGAACTATTGTCAGAACTGCTGTTAAAGAAAATTAATCAACATCTTCTGAGCAATAAAATACCACAGCCTAGCGTGTGTGTGTGTGTGTGAGGGAATGGTGAGGGAAAATACCTGTTTATTGCAGCTATAGTGTAGGTGAGAACATGAACTTGTCTCCCGGACGTCCAATAACATTTAAACCATTAAAAAGCAAGTCGTGTCATTCATTAATAAATTAAACATTGCAGTTGTTGGCAAACCGCTGTGCTATAAGCAAACAACGCACTCCAGACAGCGGTGTCATACCTAAATAATGCACTTTATTATATTATTCCTTACAGAAACACAATACAATTTATTTGCTTTATTGCTGGTGCAGTAATGTGTGTGTGTGTGTGTGTGAGAGAGAGAGAGAGAGAGAGAGAGAAAGTGAGTGCATGTGTGTGTTACCTCTGTCTGTAGAATGGCAGCTCGCTGTTCTTTGGCAGTTAGAGACTCTTTCAGGACGTCGATGTGCTGCTTGCTGTCTGAGAACTGATTGGTGAGCGTCTCGAGTTTGGTCTGCAGGCCCAGAAGTTCTGTGTCCTTCCTAGAAAGGTCCTGCTTCACCTGGTCAATCTGCACAACACAGACAGCTAGTGAGCTCAAGTTACATCTATACACACACAACGTTCCTTATCTCCGTTTTTCCTTGTCTTTTCCCTCATTCACTCTCTCTCTCTCTCTCACCTACACCTGATGCAATTCAAACATAGCTGTACAGCAACATAGTTTCTTGTATTTTGGCTTTAGGGGGGTTTAAAATGACACACTAGAGAAGTTACGGTGCAGAAACCTGAATTAAACCATATAAAACCACCACCTATTAAAAGAAATAAACACTTTATTTGGATTAAGACACAATATTAACCATCTATAGACTGTCATGAACCAGTCTATCAAGCGATTCTCAACATCTCATGTCTATCTCATGACTATAGGGGGAAATGTGAACATCAACAATGCCACAGCCATCTGTGGCCAGGAGTTCAAGAGAGCAAACTTGGCTTCGCTCTCTAGGTGGGAGGGGCAAACTCTCTCTCCGCTGTCAGTCACATTGTCACTAGCCAATCATGAGCAAGTTTATGTATGCAGAAAGAGCGGATAGCACTTTTTTAGAGAGTGTGTTACGCTGCCTGTGAGCAGCAGTTTGAAAAGATGCAGATGGCTTTGTTCACATGTCTCAGGTGAAGCACGTGTTAGCTTTCACCCTCACCAGCTGGTAGCAGTTTTATGATGGGAGAGAGCTGGCTAGTGGGTGGGAATTGGCCAAGACTAAATTAGGGAGAAAGTGGGGGATAAATTTAGCAGCGCTGATAATCCTGCACCACATAGCACTGTGCGCAAAAAAGTTTCCATGCCCAACACTGCTAATGAAGATTTTAAAGAACGTAAGAAAACAGAGTCTCACTTATCAGCATACAGGCTTCTTACGATAAACAAAGTCAAACATTCCAACAAGAAGTCGATTTTTGTCAATCTAATAGTAAATTACGTGCAGCAATTCCATATTTTCATGAAATTGGTTAAGTTCAGTTTAATTCTGACTTGATGAACGTGTGTGAGAGGTAGAAAGAATAATCTATTTGTTAATTAAATTAATTATTGTTACTGTAACAGAGAATAAACATTAGATTAGCCATAGAGAAAAAATGTTCATACTATTTGTTATTTTTATTCGTTACAGCTGCTCTCATTTATAAGCCACACTTAATCCAATTAACTGATTATATGTCAATTAATTCACATGAATAATCGACCGTTAAACATTCGGTTTTTGCCACCATATAATAATAATTTTATTCTTCTTTCTACAACAGAGTCAACATGAACTGAGGCTGAATTTGAAACGTGATCACAGACTATCAAAATAAAGTGAAAGCAAAAGGGACAATTTAAATGTATGTAAATAAAGTGAGTGAAAAAAGGGAGTAGCTGATCATCTTGAGCCTGTATAGATTATGTACTAAACATGAAAAAGTGCAAACACTAAACATATTGTTTAGAATGAGTTGATACGCTGGTTAAAGACAAGCTGATGACAGTCTAGTGTCTAGGGGGGGTGTAAACCTCAGGCTTCCACATGATACGATTTCGATTCTTAAAGCAAAGATTCGATACTGGACGATATCAGAGAATCTACTACATTAAATTAATTCGATATGATACGATTTAGTAACCTCTGATCGTTATGCTAATACGGGAATCTTTGAAAACAGTGAGGTCATGCGCGTGCGTAGTAAATGTTAGGTATGTAGACATGCGCAGTACGTGTCTATTGTAAAGGCAAACGCGAACAACTACCAGCCTGGCATACGTAATACAGCGTTTTTGGCCGTTATCGCGGATATGTGTAAACGCGAATCGCTCTGAAAACGTTGTCGTGTATACGTGAAACTTTTCGAAAACGCAAGAGAAAAACTTTTCCGTTTTTGACTACATCGTTGTCGTGTAAACGTAGCCTAAAAGTATCCGAGTTACAAGCAATTCACCTCGCTAGCCTAGTTACACATCAGTTTAAAACTATGAATTTTGCTTTTTACACACTTGTTCTCTGCCTTTTTTCAATATTAAGAGATTTGTAATGTATAATAAAAAAAAAAAAAAATCTATTTGTTGCAATCGCTGCACTGATCGTTACACCCCTAGTGTCTACAGCAGTCTATCCAAATAAAGTTAAAATAATCAAATGTACAAATTTGAAATTAGTAGTTTGGCAGCACAATGCATTTTAAATTCAGATATTAGAGAAGTTATTTAGATTAGCTTTGGGCCTTAACATACATTTACCCCCACTGGTCTGTGTTTAAAATGCCAATCTGATAAACAAATACCTGTCGATCATCACACACAATAAGATCTGGGGGCAAAAACACATCAGATTCAGAGGTACTATGTAAGTAAGTGTTTAATACATGTATACATACACACACACACACACACACACACACACACACACACACACACACACCGTCTCAACAAAATTCCAACATGCATGGTAGAGAGCAGCAGGTTAGCAGAGGCACTAACTGCAGTCACCCTGGGGAGGAAAAGTGGACAAATTACAGCAGCACAAGAGAAGAAAAGCAGAAAGTAGAAGAGAAGGAAGAAGAGAAAAAGAAGAGTAAAAGATTGACGGATAAACAGAAGGGAGAAGGGAAGTGAAATGGAACTAGTGTTGATCTGGTGGGATATTAGTGCTCTGAGCCCTACTCCAACCAGCACTATGGGGACCAGAGTGGAAAACAGGACAGAAAGGAAGATAAAAAAAAAAAAAAAGCCAAAAACAGTGCCAGGGAATCTAGCGTGGCGTCCGACCTTTCAGCACAGCAGCGGGCGAAGCCCTGCTTTCCTGATCACAGGGAGAATGAGAGAGACCTGATGACTCACTTGTTTAGCCCACGTCACTGCCTCCTCAGCCCAGATCCGGCTATTGTGTCCGGAGGTAACCACTGATAAGACGCAGGGAATTTTTAATCCACCTCCAATCTGTTTCCATCCACTACACCACACCTTACCTACGCCCACTGATCCCACTGCTCACACTGTGTCTATCTGTTTTCATTTGTCCTCCTCGACTTCACCCATGACTTCGGTTAAAGAGGCAGTGACTGATTTGGTTTAAGGAAACAAACTCTCAGGAGAATCGTCAAGCTTTAAGTACTAAGATTTTAACTCATTTTAATGTTAAGCCTGTATAATCCTTGGGTTTAAACCAGTATAACTATTCAACTTGTGCATCTAAAACTGAGGATGTTTTTCCACTGCACATTCTAAAACAAGAAACAGGAACCAAAAGAACTTGGGATCGTAGATTTCACCATTTTAAGAGACGAGTGGAACGGTCACAGTAACGACAGTAAAAGCGTAGGGAATAAAAAAAACAACATGGAACTCTGTTCTCCTATAATTTAAAAAAATAAATAAAATTAAATTAAAAAAAAAAAGGGGGTTTTATTAATTTGTCGTGAATACATTTTTTATTTAGGTTAAAAAAAAAAAAAAGTCATACTTTTTATTTGTTTACAGTTACATGTTGTGGAACGCCCACAAAACAGGTTAGTTCCAGTTATCACTTACATTATAGCAGCTACAAACAGTCGCTCCCTCACATTCTCAATGTTAATAAGAGAAAAAAATTGCAGGTTGCGACTAATAAACTGTAAATTGTCTGAAAACTCCTCTGTGCTGAAGACGTTCACCTCGTGGCAAACTAACTGTTAAAAGCACTGACAGTGGAGACTCCATCCATTAAATGTTAAATAAACGCCTCCTCACAGAAAACGTCATCATATCAATGATTATACATTTTTCTTTGCTAAATAACACGTATCTAATCTGTTTATTATTAGCCTTAGATTATGTGATGTGTACACTATATAACTCTCTGAGTTGTATACGAATGAGTTGTTACTATAGAAATGATAATGTATTAGAACGAGCGCATTAATATAATTGTCAGAGCTGCTATTATGGGAAATGAATCAACATTTTTCTTCTGATTAATCAGAATCGCGAATTCAACAGCGCTGTGGTAAAAATCATTTCAAAGTAGAACATTGATTCAAGTGCATGAATGAATTTTGTTACGGCGTTTAATTAACAGTTTGGTTAACCAGCTTGTAACCATGGCAACAAAATCACAAAGTTTTGAGAGGAACTAAGATGAAAAAGATAATGAATGTAAAAGGATTTTAATTTCAGATCATTTTTACGACGATATGACAAATAACGCTGCAAAGAAATACATTTTCATTCCGCTGGCACAACAAAATGTTGGGAAAATGAAATTGCATCTTTTCATTTATTTTTTGAGTAATTATTTATAGTCGTTTTTTAATCCATGCCCAATCAGCAACAGCCAGTGCTGCAAGCCCCGCCCCCCAAGTACACTTAGGTCCTGCTGGTACAAGTCATGACCAAACTGTACAACAGTTCTTCAGTATTCTTTAGTACGAGCTAATGGAAAAAGCACAATTTTAAAAGGTTCCAGTGCCTTGTACAGTGGAAAAAAAGCCTATAACTAATCTACAGGGAAGTGAGAGTGCATTTCCATGAGGACTAACGAGTGTCCTGTTCTCTGTGTGGTGAGGAAAGCAGGGCAGTGTGTGCTCTAAGCTGCCTCTCCGTGTGTCTTACTGCAGAGAGCTCCCGCTGCAGCTCAGCCGTTCGCTTTCTCAGCTCCTCGGCCTGGGCCTCGCTCTGAGACAGCTCCTCCTTCAGCTGCTCTACCTGTCAGGAGAGGCCGCCGTTACTGCAACAACCACCGACACGGCATTCCCAAAGCAACGCAACGTTCACTCTGCATGTGACCGGTCAACATGCAGGTCATGGGGCAAGGTCTTAACGTGAGCAGAGTATGCCGACCAATCAGCATTCACCATGCAGGAAAAAGGAGGCGTTGTTTAGCCAATGTGCACTAAAATAAAGGAGGTGATTGTTAAAAAGCTCATTTCAATTAAAGTGAAGGTACCAAGAAACTGTCACATAGATGATATACAACAGTGAATCAGATCAAAATCATCACAGGGTGAGTAAACGGTTAAATCTGGGGTTCTCAAAAGGTTTGCAGCCAGGGACTCTTTTTTACAGACTCTTCTATAACATCCCACAACTGATTTCTGATTTCCTTTATATCTATCATATAGAGATGGCACGATACCACTTTTTCATTTCCGATACTGATATCTTGAGTATCAGCTGATATCGATATGCATCCGATATTTGTTTTCGTTAAAAAAACCTAAGCTTTAATTTTTATTTTTTTTTAACTGAAGCATTTACAGAAAAAAATATACAGCTAAAAGACTGACCTACACAAAACTGCAGCTTTCACACACTTAGATTGCAAATAAAGTATAAATATAATAAAATCAATCCGAACAAAAAGTGTCTTTATATGTCAACGTTTCCAGTTCCAAAGAAGATCTTTTCCAAACCCAATTCCAATCTTTCCCATTTGTTCCAGAATCGAATCAAATCAATTCTTTTTTCTCCGTTATCCGATCTACTTTTGCTGTTACCAGCCCGATTCCGATGCTGGGTATCGGATCAGTGCCAAAGCTACTATCATATTTATTTAGTTATCATTAAAATGTATTCCTCATTTTTCCACCCATAGAACCCAAACCAGTAACACTGGATTAGCAGGTTTTAAATAAACAACACTTTTCCAAGATTTATTATAAAGACATTATCTGCTTAAGATATTAAGAAAAATGTCCAATAAAACAAAAAACATAAATCACTATGACTGGTGGAAATGATAACCAACTCAATTCAAGTGACCAATCAGATTAATTATAATAATAATAATACTGTTATAGCAGTTCATAAAGATCTCTACAGCTGTCAAATTATTAATACAGTAAAATTATAATAAGTTCCCATGGCTGTAGATCACAGACCCCACTTCTGAGAACCACAGCATTTGAGCAAACTGTTAGCGGTGAAAGACAGCAATCATAAAATAAAGCCTCAGTGATGTGAGAACAGGAGTGTGGAGCGTGTACAGTCCTGAAATATTAGTTCGTTTTGTCCTTTAGAGATTAGGCATCGTGTCGTTACCTTGTTCTTCATGAACTTGGAGTGACTGCGATAGACCTCCATCTGCTTCATCTCCTCCTCTCTCTCCTCTGTGCTTAGAGCTCCGTTGGACTTCAGCATCTGCACCTCCTCCTCCAGATCCCTCAGACTGCGCTCTAGAGAACTGATCTTAGAGTCCTGCAGGGGAAAAAGACACGAGAGAGACCATACGATCAGACGCTAAGATGGTGTGTAAGTCGCGAACGCTTCAGGCAAGAGAGGCTCGGCTAGTTAGAGTTCTACGAGATGACGGCATTGTTAGCATACAAGTTGAAGCTTTGGAAGCCGATCTGTTTGAGCAATGTGTACAGATGAGGAGATGAGAGAGCTGGACAGACAAAAGCGCTGCTGCATCGCTCTCTTTAACTAGAGATGAAGCGAGAACTAAATCCCACTGCATCCCATTGATCAGCAGTGCATCAAATTGCATTGTGGGTAATGTAGAAACCTGTTAACCGGGGTCAAAATAGACCAACAGGTTGATTAAAGAAATTTAAACTAAAAAAGATAATCTTTATAAAGATTAATACGCAAGTCTTTCAGGATGGATTCCTTTTGGAGTCAAATTCTGTATTTATTTTCACATTCATGTATTCATTTGGTGAGTGGCTGCGGGCCGGAAGTGGGCTTGACCACAAGAAAAAGTCCATGACGTGTGACAATAGGTTTTTTTTTCACCTGCTGTATGAAACGTGTGAAACAGAGATTCTGACATCTCGTTAACGTTAAGCAGTGAACGAGAGGAAAAGCTGTCTATCATGTGAAACATGTTTTTAATCAATAAAGTCTTCAGCTTCTCAAATCAATAATATCAGGGCAAAGTGATAGGCTAAATGTCTCACACAAGTCCAAATTCAACTCATGTTTTGGAAAAAAAAATAAATAAAAATAATAATAATATATTCCCACCCCTAACACACATACACACACTTGCCTTCATCTCGATGACGGTCTGTAGGGCTTTGGTCTTGGCAGAATCAGGCGCTCCCTCGTAGCGTCGGTGGAGATCCTGAGGAGGAATCATGAGACAAGCGTCAGGAGAAAGTGGAGTCTTATGAACACGATGCTTTCCTCCACTGACACACACTTCACCATCACACATCATCCTAACACTTCTGCTAACACTAAAGCTAGTACTGGGGTTGAGCAGCTCCTTCTTTACCTCTCTGCTTTTTAAACGATCCGTTAAAACAAGTTCTATCATCAGGACAACATACACATCATCACACAAACACAGCCTTAATACCTTAATAATCTTAATACACAAACTGTGTGTGTGTGTGTGTGTGTGTGTGTGTGGAGGAGAACACATGCAAAGCCTGGGTAAAAACACAATATATTTACATTCACGTCCTCTTAACTCATTCATTCATTCATCTACTGTGTGTGTGTGTGTGTATTCCACACTTTTTTTATTTTGTTTTTTTTTTTATTAGTGCCTATTATAAACCCTAACCTTATTAGACTTCCGTACAACTAAAGGTTTATTCTTGTTCTGCTCACTCTGTTTGTGGTATTAAAGCATTACACGTCCCTGCAGTTCAGCTTTTCACCACTGGGTGTCAGTGTTCTCAAACAGCTGGAGTGTTGAGTAAAAGTTTCCTCGCTGAAGTCCCGAGAGAGCAGAGAGAAGGAAAGACTTGCTCAGACATGGCTGAGAGCTGCTGGTTTAGGTTTATAGAACCAGTTTTCCCAGTGGTTTCAGAGTTTATGTTTCTGGAGCTGCTGCAAAATCAGCATGAAGGTGTCACGCGACAAACCTCCAGCCAAATTACGAAGAACTTTCCAGATAATAAGGAGGAGATACAGATCCAAGGATGAAGATGATGTGAAAACGTGTGATGTGTGCTTCACGCTGGCCGTTAGAAAACTACACAGGACATTTTAAATGTAGTTATTTTAGGTTTCTGTTGCAATAAATAAAAAAACAAACATCAAACACTTGATGGTTTTAAGCTCAGTGGGAATTTGTACCAGTGAATGTGACAAATCTGTCCTGAACTGAATTAACAAATTTTGGCATGCGGCAACATCCGTCTCTTTTCATCACTGTCCTCCTCCATCTCTCCAGTTTCTATAGCAACTAATGTTCAATGCCTTCAATCTGTCTGACACTGTTCAAAGACTGGCATAAAACAGTAAAATTGAACAAAGTGCTCGTGAGAGAGGATTTCTATAATAATGGTCATGTTGTCTCTATGCTAATTTTAATGCTAATGCGTGTTAAGTGTCTCACCTCCCTGAGTGCGCTCATATCCTTGTCCCTCTGCTCCAGCAGGCTCTCCAGATGGTGGATGTGCATCTCGGCCTCGGCGAGACGCCGCGTACGCTCGTGCTCCTCCTCGCTGGCTTTGGCCGACAGGCCTTTGCTTTGCAGCATCTCCAGCAGCTTCTTGATGGACTCGTCCCGAGCGTTGAGCGTCTGTTTCTGCGTGTCGATGCGCAGCTCCATCTCCTCCAGAGTCTTTCTCAGGAGAAACAGCTCTTTGGCTTGCCTTTCGTGCTCGCTGTGCAGCCGGTGGAAGTTCTCCTCGGTGAGCTCGGCGGAGAACGGTTCCCCCGGCCGCGCCCCGCTGCAGTCCTGCTGGAACAGCTGGTTAAGGTCACGCTGGATGCGCAGCTCATCCTGGAGAGCCTGGATGGTCATCTGGAGGTGCTGAGAGAGACAGAGAGCGAGAGAAAGTTTGTCAGTATAGATAAAGTTTCACTCTCAGACACTACACATAGAGCTGAGATCTAACATCAGACACCACACAGCTCGCTTTTTAAATTCGGCTCAGTGTTCACAACTAAAAAACTTCCCTAGCTGGCACGTAGACTTGTCAAATTTAGGGTGACTCCCTTGTGATTACCCGATTCAAAAATTGCACAGTGCAGACGAACATCCAAGCTCACAGCCAGTGGAAAAAAATAAATAAATAAGTAGAATAAAAAAGAATTTACTCCTGAGGGTTCAAACCATGTGACATGGAGGCTTCTCTATGGTACACAGTGGCTTCTGTCCCTGCCATGCCACAGGCCATGTCATTGCTAGGCAACAACAGATAAGATAAAGAGAAAGGTTTATAGACACACACACACACACACACACACACACACACACACACACACGACTGAATACAGGGCCTGGGGAAACAGAACGACTCTCAAATTTTTATTGCTGGAAAGGCAAAGAATCAGTGATATAAAGTAGTAAATATTATTTATGTACTGATTCACACACTAGAATTAAATTTTAAGAAAAAAAAGTTTAAAGTTAGGATTCACCCGAACCTGAGGAGAAATATGGTTCACTTTACTTTTAGGTATCAAAGCACAAACAAGAGAAATGAGTGTGAATAAATACTAAGAAAAACTAGACTACACTAGATATAAAAGTTGGAGTCTTGT